>NC_058081.1:153942598-154242598 GCF_014858855.1 Bufo gargarizans
AGAGGACCTGTCACCACCAAATGCAGTGCAATCTGCAGGCAGCATGTTAACGAGCAGAACAATCTAAGCAGATGGATATATAACTTTGTGGGAAAAGATTCAGTGAAACTTGTAACTTAGACATTTTTATCTCAGCTTTTTATCTCTGTATACACACTTAAGGCCCTATTACATATGCAGATTAAGTAGGTGATTGTTGGAGAGGAAGCGTTCCTTCCCAGCAATCACCTGCTCACTAGCTGAGGAGGCCACTGCTATTACATGAAGCGATCTCCTCCTCGGTATGGGGACGAGCGAACGCTTATGCTATCACTCATCTCCATACAAAATAATTATTTGCCCGCAGCAGAGTGCTGATTACATGGCACTATCTGCCACCGGCAAGCGATTATTTTTAAACATGTTAAAAGACTCCAATTACCCGATGAACGAGCTTTTGCTGGTTCATCGGGTATTCGGCGGCGGTATTACACTGCCAGATCATCCCAGTGCAGAATATACTGTATTTTGTGGTGAAGGGTCCTTTCTAAGGTACAGATGCACGTGGAGCACTACAGAGCAGTAGCCACTCTATATTCTCCTTATGGTGCCTCTGAGCAGCATTTTATTAAGGCGTTATGCTTTCGTAGAAGATTAATAAAACTGAACATTGCATAGTGGTAAAGTACCTGAAAGGGATGTCCTTGCAAGAGATATATGATGATTTGGTGCAAACATTGAATGGTAGTGACCATGCATATTCAATTGAAGTGAAGCGGCACAGAGAGTTTTGTTGTGGCAGGGAGTCTTACAGTGATGCACAATGTTCAGGATGGCCTTCATCAGCCTCACATAGAAAAACATTAAACTGGTTATCCAAGACTATAAAATGCTCTCCCATATACCGGGCCCCTAATAATGAATATACTTACCTGGCTCCCCTCTCCCTGTGCTGCTCCTGGCCCCTGCACCATAGCTGCTGCTTCTCCCCATGCGTGGAGGAAAACATCTGGTGTTGGGGGGAGCAGCCAATGGCAGGCAGGGACGGGGACGAGCCTCCCTAGCATCGCTGGTGATGCTAGGGAGGCTCGTTCCCATCCCCACCTGCCATTGGCTGCTCCCCCCGACACCGGATGTTTTCATCCGTGCATGGGGAGAAGCAGCAGCAGCGGTCTCATTGTGAGAGGCCCGGGCATATGGGGGGCAATTATTAGTCTTGGATAACCCCTTTAAACATGTTCATGAAACATGGCCATGGACGGCAGACAGGTCACTGTGCAATATATATTGCTGAACAACAGGCATTTAATTTGGTTGGTGTGTTGATTTTATCTCTTAATGAGTTATGAGAAAGTCAGTACTCGACGGATACCATGTTAACAGATGATCAGAGGGTATGTCAAGTAAGACTGTTTGTTAGGGCAGCTCTCCATAGCTGCCGCTGCCCTGCACTCCCCTGTGGGCACAGTTGCCACGCTACTCCTATGCTGCTGCCTTCATGCTTTTGCCTGGTACTCCTACCTCTGTCCCCTTAGATCTCTTAAAGTGCCAGTGCAGGCTTTCAAAGCCAATGGCAAGGGTTCCCTGGGTATTTAAGGCACCATCTCCATGCAGATGGGGTCTGAGCTTAAAGTTCCTGGTGACCAACAAAGGTGTTGAAGTCTAGTGCTTTTGCAGTTCTCCTGCATTTTGCCTCCATTAATCCTGCATTTGTTCCTGTTTGCGCTCCAGCCCTGTACACACCCTGCCTTCCAGCTTCAGTTTCAGTTTGGTTTCTATTTAGGTTAGTCCTGTCTTTCTGTCTGGTTTGTGTTCCTGTCAAATTCCCAGCCTGCCCTGCCTGTGTCTTCACTACCACCCAGTCTGCTGGTGTGTCCTGTTTCTTCATTCATCTACACTAGCAATGTGCAGTCTGACTCTAGTAACCTGTAGTTTAGCCTTAGTGATTGTTTGGGCTGCCCCTGCGATTTTTCTGTGGTTTTGGTGTGTTTTATGTATCCTGAGCATTCAGTGCCTACACTGTAGTCCCTGACCCCAGTAGATCAACTGCCAACTACAGACAATCCCAGAGATAGCAGTCTGGTTGTTTCCCTGCAGCAAAGGCCAAATCCCTGTGCAGGTGTTAAAATTTTATTTTAAATTTTTTTTGGGCACAAGTTAGCGGAAAATTATATATATTATTTTTTTCTCTTACAAAATAATTTTCTGCTAACTTGTGCCCAAAAAAAATATTCTAGGAACTCGTCATGCCCATCACGGAATAGCTTGGGGTGTCTTCTTTCCAAAATGGGGTCACATGTGGGGTATTTATACTGCCCTGGCATTTTAGGGGCCCTAAAGTGTGAGAAGAAGTCTGGAATCCAAATGCCTAAAAATGCCCTCCTAAAAGGTACTCATTGGAATTTGGGCCCCTTTGTGCACCTAGGCTGCAAAAAAGTGTCACACATGTGGTATCGCCGTACTCAGGAGAAGTAGGGAAATGTGTTTTGGGGTGTATTTTTACATATACCCATGCTGGGTGAGAGAAATATCTCTGTCAAATGACAACTTTGTATAAAAAAAATGGGAAAAGTTGTCTTTTAGAGAGATATTTCTCCCACCCAGCATGGGTATATGTAAAAATACACCCCAAAACACATTGCCCTACTTCTTCTGAGTACGGCGATACCACGTGTGACACTTTTTTGCAGCCCATGTGCACAAAGGGGTCCAAATTCTAAAGAGTATCTTTACGATTTCACAGGGCATTTTTTATGCTACTACTTCTCACGCTTCTCGCGCTTTAGGTCCCCTAAAATGCCAGGGCAGTATAACTACCCCACAAGTGACCCCATTTTGTAAAGAAGACACCCCAAGGTATTCCGTAAGGGGTATGGCGAGTTCATGTAAAATTAAATTTTTTGTCACAAGTTAGTGGAATATGAGACTTTGTAAGAAAAAATAATAAAAATAAAAAATAAATCATTTTCCGCTAACTTGTGACTAAAAATGAAAACTTCCATGAACTCACTATGCCGATCAGCGAATACCTTAGGGCAGGCATCCTCAATCTGCGGCCCCCCAGCTGTTGTAAAACTACAACTCCCACAATGCCCTGCTATAGGCTGATACATGTAGGCGTTTCGGGCATGCTGGGAGTTGTAGTTTTGCAACAGCTGGAGGGCCGCAGTTTGAGGATGCCTGCCTTAGGGTGTCTACTTTCCGAAATGGGGTCATTTGTGGGGTGTTTCTACTGTCTGGACATTGTAGAACCTCAGGAAACATGACAGGTGCTCAGAAAGTCAGAGCTGCTTCAAAATGCGGAAATTAACATTTTTGTACCATAGTTTGTAAACGCTATAACTTTTACCCAAACCAATAAATATACACTTATTGCATTTTTTTTAATATCAAAGACATGTAGAAAAATAAATTTAGAGAATTTTTTTACAACCGAAAGTGAAACATTTTATTTTTTTTGCAAAAATTTCAGTAAATTTCGATTAACATAAAAAAAGTAAAAATTTCAGCAGCAATGAAATACCACCAAATGAAAGCTCTATTAGTGAGAAGAAAAGAAGGTAAAATTAATTTGGGTGGTAAGTTGTATGACCGAGCAATAAACCGTGAAAGTAGTGTAGTGCAGAATTGTAAAAAGTGGTCTGGTCATTAAGGGTGTTTAAGCTAGGGGGGCTGAGGTGGTTAAATAATGCTTAGCTGCTTCACCTATTCATTGCAATGACTGCTAAATACAGTGGGGCACATTTATTAAGACCGATAATCCACCTGTGTAAAGGTACAACTGAAGAACGAGCGAAACGCTTGTTCATTAGGTGAAGCTTTTGTTCATGCGGACACCTATATCATCTTTTTCTGGGCAGCAGATTGAGGTTTGTAAACAATGATCTGCTGCCCAGAAACAATCAATCTGTATGGGGATCAGCGATAGCCTTACAAGCAGGCATTTGTCGGGAAGGAACACTTCCTTCTCGACAACTGCCTGCTTCATCAGGCCATGTAACTGTCCTTTATTCCCTTATCCCTATTCAGAGAACATGCACCAGCGTGCTTGTCTTGTTTGGACCATGGCAATATAAGACCTCTTTCTATATATATATATATATATATATATATATGTGTATTATATGAAACCCGGCAGCACTTACTTTAGAGGTTATCAGGTGCAAGCGTCTCGCCTTTGACCATAGGCTTGTATATTCAAGGAAAAATCAACGCAGCACTCTTAGGCCTATTTTTGTGTCACATGTGTGAATAAAGACACTGTGTTTTTTTTACAAGAAGAGTGCTGCGTTGATTTTTCCTTGTGTGTGTGTGTGTGTGTGTGTGTGTGTGTGTGTATATATATATATATATATATATATATATATATATATATAAAATAACCGTGTCCTCTGTTTTGTATTAGATAGTTTTTATTTTTAAATACACTGATCAAATTTATGATGTTTATTATTTTTTACCATTATTTCTTCAACTACCCTTTTTACGTTCAGATAACAAAACATTGTCCTATTGAGTCTTTGCCTTTATTATAGTACATTTGAGTCGGTGATGAAAACTGATAGCACTGTCATTGTTCTTTATTGTGAATTGAAATGTTTTATGTTATGTTCAAAGACTGCAGCTGAAACCAACTATTTTCTAAATGACTGGATTCAATGTAAATCTGTTAAACTGTACCCTTAAAATGTTAATTACATATAATTCATACAAGTGACTTCAAAGAGACACCTCCCATTTGGATTGTACAAAAATAAAAAAAAAACACGAACATGCCAAAGGTGTTTATTGAAAAGATTTCTTTTTGGTTATTTTGCTCTCAGGACATGCAGTTATACTATATTACTATATATGGTATTTGAAAACTACTGCTACCTCTAATTACTTTATTTGATCAGTGAGTGAAAATAATTAAATTAAAAGTTTTAGCTAGTAACTAGTCCATATGATGAAAAATGCTCATGCTATATATGCATTTTGGAGCCTTCACACATGACTGAAAAATACGCACTGAAATCCGCATAAGCATATTTTTAAATTCTAGTGGATTTTGGTGCTGTTTTTTATAGTGGATTTCCCTATGGATTATGATTTCCCATTAAAAACAGGTGCTATGCCAGGATTAGCTGAGCAGAGCGGGCACAGTCGGGTGCAGCTATATATGCTCCTGCCCCTACACTGCTCACTGCAGGCCCCATTGCTATAATGGAAAATATACATATTCTGTACACCCCTGAGAAGTCAACGATGTGTGAATATAGTGAATTTAAAGCGTGGTACAAATTAGGACTTTGGGTGTCAATTTCTTATTAAAAAGGCAAAATCCATTAATAAAGTATATTAGAATAAAGTATATTAGAAAAATGATTTTAAGCCATTTGAGACATTAAAGTTGAATACAAGTTTAGTTACTCTTTAACCCCTTAAAGGGGTTGTCCGAGTACAGGGCTGAACCCGGAAATACCTCAATTTTCACCCTGACTTGAGCATCAGAGCAGTTCAAGCTCCAATGCTCTCCTTTGCCCCGCGCTAAATCGCGCAGGGCAAAGGCATTTTTAGGAGTTCTGGTGATGTACTGGGGCTCTCCATGGGGCTGCCAGGAAGCCCGGTAATGTGACTAGCACTGATGGGCGGACTTTAGCGCTGCCCTAGCCAGTAAAACGGCTAGGGTAGCGCTAAAGCCTGTCCATCAGAGCCAGTGACATCACCGAACACACTGTCCGGCAGTGTTTTATAATAAACAAAAGAGCCTGTGTCCTGCGCGATCTAGCGCAGGGCAAGGGAGTGCATCGGAGCATGAGATTCTCCGATGCTAGCCTCAGGCGGGCTGCCTGGGTGAAAATAAGGGTATGTCCGGGTTCAGTTCTGAACCCGGGCAACCCCTTTAGGTACCAGGCCCGTTTTTTGTTTTACATTTTTAGTTTTTTCCTCCCAGTGCTCAGCATGGAGATTGCCTTTACAGGCCAGGAGCGCTTAGCAATGTCCAAACTGCCATGGCAACATGGTGAGTCACAGTGGGGGCTCCGATCGGAAGGCAGGGGAAACCGCATCCCGGGGCCTTCACTCAAAGGTGCACCTTTATGGTTGTTCACGGCACCAGAAGGGTTAAATGAAGGGGACGGCACAATCGCCTCTCCTTGTCAGTGCGGCCGGGTGCTGGATGCATGATACAACCAGCGCCTGCCCCATATAGAGTGGTCCCACTTGAGAATCCCGCTCCATACATCCCCTGTACCACCGTGATGCACCAGTACACCATGGTAGTTGAAGGGGTTAAAGAGGACTTGTCAGCTATCTTGTCATATCTGGAGAGGCGACAGATCCTCTTTAAACACTATGGGGTAGATTTATCAAAAGTGGTATAAAAAAAAAAACTGCCCACAGCAACCAATCAGATTCCACCTTTCATTTCTTAGAACTCCTTTGGAAAATGTAAGGTGGAATCTGGTTGCTATGGAAAACTAAGCCAGTTTTCCTTTACACCAGTTATGTGTAAATTAAGTCTTATATCCATTAAAAAGGCATTTTACCGAACAGATTTTCACGTTAGGCTACTTTCAACACTAGCGTTTTTGCTGGATCCATCAGGGTTCAGCAAAAACGCTTACGTTACTGATAAAACAACCATCTCTATCCGTTATGAACGGATCTGGTTGTATTATCTTTAACATAGCCAAGACGGATTCGGCATGAATTGCATTAAAAGTCAATGGAGGACGGATCCGTTTTCTATTGTGGCAGAATGTGGCAGAGAAAACGGATTCGTCCCCATTGACTTGCATTGTGGGTCATTACGGATCCGTCTTGCTCCATAACCCAGGACGGAAAGAAAACGGCAGCTTGCTGCGGTTTGCCCTCCGGTATGAGAACGGAATGCATTTTTGAGCATTCCGTTCTGTTCAGTTCAGTTTTGTCTGAAGCGTTTTTTTCCGGTATTGAGACCTATGACAATTCTTAGTCCCGGAAAATATTAACGCTGGTGTGAAAGTAGCCTCAGGTCAGCACACTTGTATTATTCACACAGAGGGAAGCTCTTGGTGCATGTGCCAAACATAGCCATAGTTCCTCCTTCACACAGTGTGTCCTTTTGGCCTTTCCTGGGGTATAGGAAGGCTCAGCAGACTGTGGCCCACTGGAAAAAAAATGTATACCATATACAGTGGCATATCCCAGAGGCATAAGCAATGTGAATAGAACCTTAAAGAAGTGCAAATTTCAGCAGAGACAATGCCCAGCACAAGTAATGTCTACACATTGTTAAGTGGGAATTGTACTGCAAATATCTACTGGTTAATCTATCTAATGTTACAGGTGTTCATATATAGCTACGTGACTTGCAAAGTGTCTCACAAAAACCAGATGGATGAGACATCATTCAAAAAGATGTTATATATTTAAATCAACTGGCCTCATGCTCTGATTAATGGGTACCATTTTACTTGTTCTTTTGATCCTATAGAGCACTACCATTTACACAAGCTTCTTTGCCTGCAGCTATATGTAATGCAATTATCCAAGGCTTGCCATATCCCTCCCTCACAAACACAAGACAAAGACCTTAAAAACATAGACACAAATTCCCACCCTTGAATAGCTCAAGCACTGTACAAATGATATATGTCTGTCTGGAAACCTTCCTATTAACAGAGTGTAAACTATTGGCTTTGTGTGGCATCTGATATAAACTTGTACATTTATGGCTTCTTTTACTCATAGGCAATAGATTCCTGTCTGCAGGATTCCCCTCTATACAATCTGATGCTCATGGGGTCTGCCAGAAACCATTGGTCGTCTCTTTTATTGGGGGTTGGGGGAATGTATTAGCCAATTTTTTTCACAGCCTACACTGCTGACGTTCCTCTGGTATCTGGTTGAAGTTCACTGTATTACAATTAACTCGCACAACCGACTGAGCGAAACAGAGATATTAATGGGAAATCACCAATCTTAATTTTCTACAGAAGTATTATCTCATAATTCACACAACTTTGTCAGTTTTCTTAGATGATCAATTATTTCAGAAAATCTAAATTGTTTATGTGCTAAGTATCTCATGTGGCAAGAATACCTTTTACTTCAAGTTTTTAAAAAGAAAAAGTATATTTTATTATTTTTCCTGTCAATGCCAACATATTCCGCACTGCTGTACTTAGTTTATCTAATTTCCCTGTCTAAGGGCTCAATCAGAAGGCCGTATGCTCTCCTCAAAAATGCGGATCAGTTTTTTTTTTGTGGACAGTTCAGCATATCCGCAAAAAATGTTTTACATTCCGCATTTTTGCGGACCTATAGACTTCAATGGGGCTACATTCTGATTTTCACTGACAAGTATAGAACATGTTTTATTTGTTTTGCGGAACCGTGGAACGGAAGAAAAGGGCCCATAGAAGTGAATGGATCCGCATCTAATTTGAAAAATTGCAGATCAGGTGCAGAAAGCAACATACGGCCGTCTAAATGAGCCCTTAGACACACACACTATTAAAGCAGGTCTGTGCCTGAATATGCTCATATTGGCCAAATTAGCAAAAGAAACATCACCTTGCTTTCCTAGTCCCTGTCAGCATATGATCTCTTTCACACAAACATATTGAAATCTGTCCGTATTCCAGTTCTGGAATATGCATGAATTCCAGATGATAGTATCAAGATTGTCATCAGCATTGTTTCAGTAATTCATCCGGATTTACAAGCATATTACTTCCTCTCTGTATTTATGAAGCGCTCCTATAGACTATAATATATTTTCCAAAGGAAATACGCACAAAGCTAGAACATGGCCATATTTAGCCCTGTTCCCCCTCACATGAGCGTATTTGCAATAAATAAATTGCAAACACACTTCTGTGAAAGAGGCCTATGACAGCATAGGTGTATAACTTTGAAACTTTGAGGAGATGGGGGAGTACAGCAGACCCTTAGTGGTATTTTGTGGCAGTTCCTCTTAGTCATTTAGCTATTGGGGTAATAGGAGAGTGAACTACTCCCTCTAATATACTGTCCTCACACATGGCAAAAAAAATTTGTTGACAGATCTGCTTTAACTTATCAGTATATTTTTTTTGTATGGAGGAGGAAACTAAAGAACCCAGAGGAAACCCAAATTGCAAACACTGTACCCGGTATTGGTTATCTATTAGTGTTGATTGAGCACCAAAGTGCTCGGGTCGAACACCTCGGGATTCTCAGGTGCTCTACTGAGTACAATTGAAGTCAATGGGAGAACCCGAGCATTACACCAGCCACCCCCTGCTCTGAAGAGGGGAGGGTGTCTGGTTCATAGGAAAAGGTCAGAAATTGATGGGAACAGCATTGGGGGTGGTGGTGGGGGGGGGCGGTTGTCTGGCTGCATCTTGGACTCCCAGGTCGCTGCTTTTAGAGGAAAAATTGTTAGGAAACATTCTTTTCTGTATATTTACTTGTATATAAAGTGCAAGTCCTGCCAAAATTACAAGGAAGAGGCACTCCGATACAACCTGTATATCACATAATGGAGGGCCTCATTCACATTGTGGTACAATTGTTCAGGTAGTGGGACGCCTACACTCATAAAGCCTATGCACTACACTCATAAAGCCTATGAAAGGGCTTTTAAAAATGACAAGGAACCGGCACTCAAATACACCCTTTATTACGCATAAAGGAGGACATCATACGCCCTTTAAAAATTATGATTTATGGCCTGCTGGTGACCCTTAAAAGCATTAGGAGCAAGGGACTGCTGGTAACCCTCTAAAACATTACAGACGAGCGCCTGCTGGTGAGCTGACTATCTAAAACATTAGGGGTGAGGGTCTGCTGCAGAGCTGACTCTCTAAAACATTAGGGGCAAGTTCCTGCTGCTGATCTGAGCATTAAAAAAATTATGGGCGAGGGCCTGCTGGTGAGCTGACCCTGTAACACATTATAGTTGAGGGCCTACTGGTGAGTTGACCCCCAAAAACATTATATGCAACACCCTGCAGGTGAGCTGGCCCTCTAAAAGATTGTAGGCGAGGGCCTGCTGGTGAGCTGACCCTCAAAAACATTATATCCGAGGGCCTACAGGTGAGCTGACCCTCTAAACGATTGTTGGTGAGGGCCTGCTGGTGAGCTGACCCTCTAAAACATTACATGCGAGGGCCTGCAGGTGAGCTGGCCCTCTAAAAGATTGTAGTTGAAGGCCTGCTGGTGAGCTGACCCTCTAAAACATTACATACGAGGGCCTGCAGCTGAGCTGGCCCTCTAAAACATTACATGTGAGGGCCTTCAGGTAAGCTGGCCCTCTAAAAGATTGTAGGTGAGGATCTGCTGGTGAGACGACCCTCTAAAACATTATATGCGAGGGCCTGCAGGTGAGCTGACCCTCTAAAAGATTGTAGGTGAGGGCCTGATGGTGAGCTGACCCTCTAAAACATTACATGTGAGAGCAGATTAATAAGCATGTTGATATGATGGAAGAGGAGGACGACGAGAAAAGGAAGATTGAACCATATACCCTTTGTTGTGATGGAAGGGGTGCATGGGAATTAAGTATATTCAGTACATTATAAAAAACACATTTAAAGTGCATTTATGTTCACCTGCTTTCCACCGGTGGAGTAGAGAAGTCAGGGGCAATCCAGGCCTTGTTCATTTTTATAAGAGTCAACCTGTCAGCATTTTCAGTTGACAGGCAGATTCGCTTATCAGTTATTATGCCCCCAGCAGCACTAAATACCCGCTCTGACAAAACGCTGGTGGCAGGGCAGACCAGCACCTCCAAAGCGTAGAGCGCCAGTTTGTGCCACGTGTCCAGCTTGGACACCCAGTATTTGTAAGGCACAAAGGGATCATTGAGGACGCTGACACGGTCTGCTATGTACTTCTTCACCATCTTCCAAAATGTTTCCCTCCTTGTGACACTAGGCCGCGCATCAGGGTGAGGGTACTGGCAGGGTGTCATGAAACTGTCCCAGGCTTTGGAGAATGTTGCCCTGCCTCTGTTGGAACTGCTGTGTGTACCCCTCGTCTCCCCTCCTTGCTTGCCCAAGGAACTACGGACTCTACCGCCAGCGTTGTCAGCTGGAAATTTCTGGAGCAATTTTTCCACAAGGAACTTCTGGTATTGCACCATTTTGCTCATCTCTCCACCACAGGAATAAGAGATGAGAAGTTTTCTTTGTAGCGGGGGTCAAGAAGAGTGAACAACCAGTAATCTCTGTTGTCCAAAATGCGTAAAATGCGTGGGTCACGGGAAAGGCAGCTTAACATAAAGTCAAATTCACAGAAATGCCACCATTCTAAAATATAACCTTTAATATTATTATATAAAAGTCAGTACACCCTGACTGACTTTTATATAATAATATTAAAGGTTATATTTTAGAATGGTGGCATTTCTGTGAATTTGTTGTTATACAACCACATTCTACCATAGCTTCCTGACTCTCTTCCGACTGCTGACGTTGGGTGAGATAAGGTGAGGTTGATACGTTGGATTCAATTGCCCATTTAATTTTATTTTTTTGTAAGAATGGAGATAAGCTGCTGACAGGCGAGTATGACAGTTTTTTTCTTGACTCTTCCCATTCACTACATATGCTTGCATACAGTATGTATGGGAGAATTGGGAGAAAGAGTTGTCTTCCGAACAATTGATTGGTAAATAGCAACATGATGTGTATGGGTAGCTTTAGTCTTTGTCTCTCAACAATGGTGACATTCATTTAGAAATTTTGGATGATATACAATATACAGTTAAAGATCTCCTGTGAACTTAATTTTGAAGTATGTATATCGATATATTCTTCATTATGTTTCTGTAAATATGTTAACCCCTTTCACATTGAAATTGTAAAAACCCTCTTGAAAATGGGTAAGCCACCGCCAGAGATGTCTTGCATTGGATTTCTCCTCTCTCCCCTTTGACAACACTTACAAGGTTGGTCGAAGCAAGAGTGTATATGTATTGGGGAGTCGGAAGAGATGGCTTTCAGTTGAACAGTTGTTCTGCCTTAAAGGTGTATGAACACCTTTAGTTTCTCTTAGTCCAGATGACTATATATTCAATAGCATGCAGATTATACTTTCCTGAATGTAATTTACTACAACATGCTGATTTTAGAATGTCTGTGGACTGTAATACAAGCAAAAAATACAACTAAAGTAATGCAATGTATTACAAATTTGTCACTACATGACTAGTGCTGCTTCAGATAACTCCAGATTGGTAATTTGTATCTCATGGTCACCTTATTACCCCACACTGGCACTGAAATACATTGAGAGGAATTATACTGGAGTCTCCCTTTTGTGTGCACTAATGAGTCCTCAAAATGTATTCTAATGTCAGTTTGTGGGCACACAGTGGGCAAACGGGGTTAAATATGGCCTTATATACAGTAAATGAGCTATCTGGAGTCAGCAAGGGCTGTATTATTCATGCAGTACTGTCATTAGCAGGCCTTGGGAAAGGTGACAGATTCCCTTTTTCTTCTTTTAATTGTCGGAAAAGGGAAAACATCCTTATGATAACTATAAATTATATATCTGTATTTCTTCAATGTAGAAACTAGATTACATTTTAAAAAGAAAAATTATTAATGAGTAGTTACCTACTTTTATCTGGCAAACAAAATCCCACAGAAAATGAGGGATGTCTATTATTTTTTTTTTTACTAGTTAACACTAGATGGACTTAATATCTTAATATCAATTGAATCGAACAATTGTTAGGTTACTTTTTACATGGATCTGTTATTTTATCACTGTGTTGGTCTTATTTGAGAACTGTATTGTGGTATTTACTTGGTATTGTGTGGTACTGCTATTGAGGATGCCATATAGTGCGTGCGTGTGTGTGTGTGTATATATATATATATATATATATATATATATATATATACCATATTTTTTACTTTATAAGACGCATTTTTTGCCCCCAAAAGTGGGGGGCAAATGGACGTGTGTCTTATAAAGCAAATACTTGTGAGCGTTTCCATATGGAAGCACTCACTAGTATCCATTAGGTGCTGGGAGCGGTGAGCGAAGCGCCGCAAGCGCTTGTAATACTCACCCTCCCAGACTTTATTCCTGGGGCCGGCGCTTCGCTGTCCTGACCATGTATAGCGTCAGGATGTAGTGCATGCACTATGACTTGACGCTGCACGTAGTCAGGTGACAGAGCAGCTCAGGCCGGGAAGACTTCTGCCGGAGGTGGAGAGGAGCCACGGCGCAGGATAGGTAAGAGGAGTTTTTTATTTTAATCTGATTTGAAGTCTGATGGGGGTCTGACAATGTGGGCTGATCTGAGGTCTGCAGAGGGTCTGATAAGGTGGGCTAATCTGAGCTCTGATGGTTGTCTGACAAGGTGGGCTAATCTGAGGTCTGAAGAGGGTCTGACAAGGTGGGCTGATCTGCGGTCTGATGGAGGTATGACGAGGTGGGCTGATCTGAGGTCTGATGGAGGTCTGACAAGGTGGGCTGATCTGCGGTCTGATAGAGGTCTGACAAGGTGAGCTCATCTGAGGTGTGAAAAGGATCTGACATGGTGGGCTAATCTGAGATCTGATGGGAGTCTGACAAGGTGGGCTGATCTGAGGCCTGATGGGGGTCTGACATGACAGGGCTGATGTAATATCCTGATAAGGGTGTCAAATGTGATGTCCTGATATTGAGGCCTTAGCTGATGTCCTGATATTTATGGGGGTCTGATCTGAGAATTTGATATGAGGTCTGATGAAAAAATATTTTTTTCTTATTTTCCTCCTCTTAAACCTGGGGTGTGTCTTATAAAGCGAAAAATACGGTATATAAATTATAAAGGCATGTGTTCGGAAGTGTTATTTGACCAATGTATCGTATTGTTATTTTAGAACTATATTGTAAAGCCAGCAGAAGTTTCTGCTCATGGCCTCCTCCAGCATAATACTTGCCTTGAAATAAAGGCTGTACTGGCAGGGTGTCATGAAACTGTCCCAGGCTTTGGAGAATGTTGCCCTGCCTCTGTTGGAACTGCTGTGTGTACCCCTCGTCTCCCCTCCTTGCTTGCCCAAGGAACTACGGACTCTACCGCCAGCGTTGTCAGCTGGAAATTTCTGGAGCAATTTTTCCACAAGGAACTTCTGGTATTGCACCATTTTGCTCATCTCTCCACCACAGGAATAAGAGATGAGAAGTTTTCTTTGTAGCGGGGGTCAAGAAGAGTGAACAACCAGTAATCTCTGTTGTCCAAAATGCGTAAAATGCGTGGGTCACGGGAAAGGCAGCTTAACATAAAGTCAAATTCACAGAAATGCCACCATTCTAAAATATAACCTTTAATATTATTATATAAAAGTCAGTACACCCTGACTGACTTTTATATAATAATATTAAAGGTTATATTTTAGAATGGTGGCATTTCTGTGAATTTGTTGTTATACAACCACATTCTACCATAGCTTCCTGACTCTCTTCCGACTGCTGACGTTGGGTGAGATAAGGTGAGGTTGATACGTTGGATTCAATTGCCCATTTAATTTTATTTTTTTGTAAGAATGGAGATAAGCTGCTGACAGGCGAGTATGACAGTTTTTTTCTTGACTCTTCCCATTCACTACATATGCTTGCATACAGTATGTATGGGAGAATTGGGAGAAAGAGTTGTCTTCCGAACAATTGATTGGTAAATAGCAACATGATGTGTATGGGTAGCTTTAGTCTTTGTCTCTCAACAATGGTGACATTCATTTAGAAATTTTGGATGATATACAATATACAGTTAAAGATCTCCTGTGAACTTAATTTTGAAGTATGTATATCGATATATTCTTCATTATGTTTCTGTAAATATGTTAACCCCTTTCACATTGAAATTGTAAAAACCCTCTTGAAAATGGGTAAGCCACCGCCAGAGATGTCTTGCATTGGATTTCTCCTCTCTCCCCTTTGACAACACTTACAAGGTTGGTCGAAGCAAGAGTGTATATGTATTGGGGAGTCGGAAGAGATGGCTTTCAGTTGAACAGTTGTTCTGCCTTAAAGGTGTATGAACACCTTTAGTTTCTCTTAGTCCAGATGACTATATATTCAATAGCATGCAGATTATACTTTCCTGAATGTAATTTACTACAACATGCTGATTTTAGAATGTCTGTGGACTGTAATACAAGCAAAAAATACAACTAAAGTAATGCAATGTATTACAAATTTGTCACTACATGACTAGTGCTGCTTCAGATAACTCCAGATTGGTAATTTGTATCTCATGGTCACCTTATTACCCCACACTGGCACTGAAATACATTGAGAGGAATTATACTGGAGTCTCCCTTTTGTGTGCACTAATGAGTCCTCAAAATGTATTCTAATGTCAGTTTGTGGGCACACAGTGGGCAAACGGGGTTAAATATGGCCTTATATACAGTAAATGAGCTATCTGGAGTCAGCAAGGGCTGTATTATTCATGCAGTACTGTCATTAGCAGGCCTTGGGAAAGGTGACAGATTCCCTTTTTCTTCTTTTAATTGTCGGAAAAGGGAAAACATCCTTATGATAACTATAAATTATATATCTGTATTTCTTCAATGTAGAAACTAGATTACATTTTAAAAAGAAAAATTATTAATGAGTAGTTACCTACTTTTATCTGGCAAACAAAATCCCACAGAAAATGAGGGATGTCTATTATTTTTTTTTTTACTAGTTAACACTAGATGGACTTAATATCTTAATATCAATTGAATCGAACAATTGTTAGGTTACTTTTTACATGGATCTGTTATTTTATCACTGTGTTGGTCTTATTTGAGAACTGTATTGTGGTATTTACTTGGTATTGTGTGGTACTGCTATTGAGGATGCCATATAGTGCGTGCGTGTGTGTGTGTGTATATATATATATATATATATATATATATATACCATATTTTTTACTTTATAAGACGCATTTTTTGCCCCCAAAAGTGGGGGGCAAATGGACGTGTGTCTTATAAAGCAAATACTTGTGAGCGTTTCCATATGGAAGCACTCACTAGTATCCATTAGGTGCTGGGAGCGGTGAGCGAAGCGCCGCAAGCGCTTGTAATACTCACCCTCCCAGACTTTATTCCTGGGGCCGGCGCTTCGCTGTCCTGACCATGTATAGCGTCAGGATGTAGTGCATGCACTATGACTTGACGCTGCACGTAGTCAGGTGACAGAGCAGCTCAGGCCGGGAAGACTTCTGCCGGAGGTGGAGAGGAGCCACGGCGCAGGATAGGTAAGAGGAGTTTTTTATTTTAATCTGATTTGAAGTCTGATGGGGGTCTGACAATGTGGGCTGATCTGAGGTCTGCAGAGGGTCTGATAAGGTGGGCTAATCTGAGCTCTGATGGTTGTCTGACAAGGTGGGCTAATCTGAGGTCTGAAGAGGGTCTGACAAGGTGGGCTGATCTGCGGTCTGATGGAGGTATGACGAGGTGGGCTGATCTGAGGTCTGATGGAGGTCTGACAAGGTGGGCTGATCTGCGGTCTGATGGAGGTCTGACAAGGTGAGCTCATCTGAGGTGTGAAAAGGATCTGACATGGTGGGCTAATCTGAGATCTGATGGGAGTCTGACAAGGTGGGCTGATCTGAGGCCTGATGGGGGTCTGACATGACAGGGCTGATGTAATATCCTGATAAGGGTGTCAAATGTGATGTCCTGATATTGAGGCCTTAGCTGATGTCCTGATATTTATGGGGGTCTGATCTGAGAATTTGATATGAGGTCTGATGAAAAAATATTTTTTTCTTATTTTCCTCCTCTTAAACCTGGGGTGTGTCTTATAAAGCGAAAAATACGGTATATAAATTATAAAGGCATGTGTTCGGAAGTGTTATTTGACCAATGTATCGTATTGTTATTTTAGAACTATATTGTAAAGCCAGCAGAAGTTTCTGCTCATGGCCTCCTCCAGCATAATACTTGCCTTGAAATAAAGGCTGTATCAAATGTGAGCATGCGTCTCCTTTACTCTCCGACATGTCAGCTACGCATTCAAATATGTGGTTGATTACTTAAGTAATGTTAGTGTTGTCAATCTCCAATTATGGAATTCCGAATTCTGTTTCTCTAACTATATGAAAAAAAATATTATACAACTTTGTTTGGGACGCCAAGTTCCAATTTTAAGTGATTACTCTAGTCCAGTCACTGACAGTTTATGTTTCTTCAATTCGTTTTATCGCAAAGCAGAAAGATTTAACTGCTTTGCTTTCTGTGTGCTGAAATTCCAGATGACATGTGGTTATTCACAACTATTTAGTGGTTTGACTCATTTCTACCACAAAATCATTATTTCTACATACATGAATGAAGCTTTTCCAGACTGTTGATTGCAGACTTTGCTCATTCATTAAACCATTCGTACATTTAGTTTATTTTTCTGTGGCCATTTGCTTACCCACTTTTTTTTCTCCTTGGTCATTATGTTTGTTATATATTTGGAGTCAGATTACACGTGCCATTAGATTGTCTAACATTAAGGTTTAATGGGTTTCAGTCAGCATCAGGATAATGTGTTATAGGAAAGAACCAAATATCCATCTATATTTTGGTAATTTTATTGAATTCTGTTGATTATGGCAATATCAATATATAGTGATTGGTTATATCAGTTATAAAAATAAGCTTAAAATAATTTGAATATATTGTATTTCTCTAAAACACCATTTTGTGAAAAAAATAAACTTTTTTTTTTTAAATTGCAGCTTTATTGCAGTTTGTTTGTACCAGGTTATTTTCCAAGTATGTATGTAACCCTAAGCCTAAAGGCGCATTTACACATCGGAGGAGTAGCAGCCAAGGAGCGTTCCTTCCCAACTGTCGGCTGTTCATTAAGTGGAGGTGAAGCTCTGCATTTACATACAGTAATCACCTCCACAGTATGAGGATGAGGGATCACTATTGCTATCCCTTGTCCCCATACAGAATCATTGCTCCTGGGCAGTAGAGTGCTGTTTGGACAGCACGATCTCCTACCCGGGAATGATGATTGAGGTGTCTGTACCTCCGATCAGTTCACATGATGAACGGACGTTTCTGATCTGCGGCACCTTGTGACTGGCAGATTATAGGATCTTTTGTTCTTGATTATCTGCCCAAATATTGGGCCTTGTAAGCAGAGGCGTAGCTAAAGGTCTTATGGGCCCTGGTGCAAGAGTTCAACTTGGGCCTCCTTCCCTCAGTGTTTTGTGGCAGGGGAGCACATAGCTTTCCTACTACCTGAGGCAAAAATTGAAACGGCACCCCCCTTTGCCAATCTATGACAGAGCCCTCCCAGCATGCACTTTCTATAATACAGGTGTCTTCTTATATGACACAAGGGTCATTGGGCCCCCTCAGGCTACTTGGTCAGGTGACGACTGCTACCTCTGCACTTGCCTGTAAGTCCAGCTTTAGGCTATCTTGTACCATAATTTAAGGCATATCAATGTATTAGCTTAAAGGATAACTGTCATATATTCATTAAAAAAAAATATGTTAGCATATGTTTCTGCTGCAGCAGCATTATGCATAAAGCAATCTTTAGTTTCTTCACTTACCACTGTTTTCCTTGAGTTTTTCCCTTAGTTACGGCTGTTTTGAATCCTACATTATGAGGCTCTTCTCAAGATGGCTCCTTTGCCAGTTTTCTGAGGTCAAAAATGCATTCCCTCAGGTCACATACAAACTTGCTGTAGCCAGCAGCTTCCTGCCAGCCAATCAGATTGGATTACTGAGAGACACGCCTCCTCACTCTGAAGCCTAATGTAGGCATGCAGTGTGAAGGACCGCCCCTCTGTCTGCCTAGCCAGAGACAGATGAGCCATTGCAACGGTCTTTTAAGAGAGCAGTGGATAGGGACAGGAGACATTAATGAAAGCTGTTATTATAAGGTAATTACAGATCTTTTGGCAATCATTGATAAACTAACTCAGGTATACATGCCTAGCTCTAATAAACTAGCAAATAAAATAAAAAATGACAGTTATCCTTTAAATGATGTGCCATATTTCCTTTAAAAGGGTCAGTGGACATGGAGAATGCATTACAATATGATATATAATCATTAATTGTATCCAAATTATTATTAATCTGAAGGATGACTAATTGAACATTGACTGTGTGAATTACATTCTGTCTCTGCCAGTGTGTGGGGTCATCTCCGTAGTGCAACATTAGAAATTAATTTGCTTTTAGGCACTAGAGTTTAACATGTGTGGCTGAGAAGATTTAGAGGGGGAATATGGGGGTTCTGCCTCCATATTATCTGCAGAGGAGCAGAGGATACTTTCCTAACCTAAAACTAGGTTTGGAAAACAGAGGATATATAAGGTTTTGTTCAGATGCATTTTGAAGAGATGAATCAAAAACAGAGTGTTGTGGTTGGAGGAACAGTAGAACAGGTGATCAGCTTCTCAGCTTGTAAACTACTAACATACAGTATGAATAAATACACTTTACCTACTTAAATATACTTTTGATTGCAAATGTAGATCTTATGGACTATGAAAAGACTATAATTAGAATCTTACTTCATATTGTCCTTTTTAAGGGACTTTATGATGAAGCCTGTATAGTCTGATGCAGTGTGCAGAAATACATTTAAAATGAAAGGGGTTGACTGACCTCACACTTTAATGGCATGTCACTAGGATATTTCTAGAACGGGGCCCCCAAAATGAGCAAGAGCGCGATGCACAAAAGCGGCCACTCTAGATTCACTTCTGTGAGAGTGCTGAAAATAGCCAGGTGCCGGTGTTCTGCCAGATCTCTATAGATTGCCGAAAGTCTATAGCGGAAGTCACGTGGTGCGCTGCGCAAGCGCACAAGCACACTTCCACGAATCATCCGAATCATCGTCTTAAAGTGACAATCATCTCCAGTAAAATACAGCATCTACATTAATTTGTACCCTCGCGGGCTCGCTTCGCTCGCCACGCATCGGGCTCGGCCTTGCTGCGCTCGGCATTTAGTAAAACTGACTCTATGCCGCCATTGATAGTAAAGAAGGAAATGGATGGTAAAGAAAGAGACTATCTATCTCTTTCTTTACCATCCATTTCCTTCTTTACTATCAATGGTGGCATAGAGTTAGTTTTACTAAATGCCGAGCGCAGTGAGGCCGAGCCCGATGAGTGGCGAGCGAAGCGAGCCCACAAGGGTACAAATTAATGTAGATTAATTAGCGCTGGGGGGTATAGAGACTGTCACTTTAAGAAGTCTCTATACCCTTAAGTGTGCGCACGCGCGGTGTGCGGACTACTGCAGTGGAGGCTGCAGGAATGATTCGCGAAAGTACGCTTGTGCGCTTGCGCAGCACGCCACGTGACTTCCGCTATAGACTTTCGGCAGAACACCGGCTCAACCATTTCTGGAACGCACATAGAGCTGAATGCATAGGTAGCCTCACTTGCGCGGTTTTCTCTCCATTAATTTCCATGAGAGTTCCAGAGATTTTCAGGTGTGTTTGCGTGGCTTTTTTTCGATACTCCCATAGATGTGAATGGAGAGCACACTGCGCATGCACAGTATGCTCTCCTTCGCTTTGCGGGCCCTGTTCTAGAGATAGGTGTGGGTCCCACCTATCGGACATTGGTGGTATATTCTAGGGATATGCCACTAAAGTGTGAGATGGGTCAACTCCTTTAACTGGATTGTGTGAAATGTTCATGAATCACCTTTCATATCCTAAGCACCATTTTTTAAAAGCACATTACATACAGAAAATGACTATTTTAATAGAGACCAAAATAATTTGAGAGCAATTTATTTGAGACCAAAATAAAAGTGGATTAGTGAGCAATTGTGTTTTTTTTTCCTTTACAAACTAGTATTTTTTTATTTTTATTTTTTTTACAATGGGATTGTAATGATTTTGGGTATTCTTTAGATGCTAAAGTACCATATTTAAGAGGAAAAGTTGACCAAATATATTCCCAATGTGCATTTATTTCAACCCATGTTTTGTTAAAATGTTGTATATTTGTTGTCATTCTGCATTACCTGAAGGCATTCTAAAATAGTACAATTAGAAATTAATTACAAGGAGATTCTGTCTCAAGCTAGTAATTAAGTTAACAATTATACACTCTGAAGGTTTAAAGGACTCTATTGCCTAAAGGCTTGTTGCCTTCACATGTAGCAAAATATATCAATAAAGGTAATTGTTTTGATTTGTAATAAATACATTCTACAGAATGAGACATTACTGATATAACAGTGGCCTAAATAAAACTCACCATCTAGATTTCAGACCATTAGAAAAGCCAAAACTGTAGTATAGATGAATTCAGGATATGTTGAAAAACCTTCCATTTGATTGATTTGAATGGGACTATTGAAAACCCCCTTTCAAAATGTGTCAATCAACTAATCGTCCTTGGTCCCACTCCCAGCCACACCTAGCAAACAGCTGATTTTACTAACGTTAGGGGGAAATTTAGTACTACATGACAGCCATTCAGATGAATAGGCTGCCATTTTATACAAAGATGACTCAGATCCACCAGAATAGAAACCTTTAAGTTCTGTGTCACAGAGCGGTTTACGGGATTCACCACGCAGGAAAAGTATTTTGATATTTTACTTCTTCGGACATTTTTGGATGCAGCAGTATAAACTATGTTTATTTTATAATTGTTTATATAAGTAAAACTGGCAAAGGGGTAGAATACTATTGTAGTTTGTTGGATTCTCATAGGCTGCCTGCCATGCTGTATCTCAGACATAGGTTAGCAGGCATCAGTCTGATGCATCCCTGCAGGATACAAAAGCGTGGTATGCTGAACTTTTTTCCCCCAAAGTATACAGCAAACAGATGGGAAAAACATGATGTGAACCCCAGCTTAGAAAGGATTGCTAAAAAGGCAAATCAGAGGCCCCCCTTGACTGCAAAAGACCTTCAGGAAGATTTAGCAGAATCTTGAGTTGTGGTACATTGTTCTACTGTTCAGCAACACCTGCACAAATATGGCCTTAATGGAAAAGTTATCAGAAGAAAACTTCTCCTGCGACCTCATCACAAAATTCAGCGTCATAAGTTTGCAAAAGAACAACTAAACAAGCCTGATGCATTTTGGAAACAAGTTCTGTGGACTGATATGGTTTAAATAGTACTATTTGGCCACAATGAGCAAAGGTATGTTTGGAGAAAAAAAAAAGGCACAGAATTTCATAAAAAGAACACCTCTTAAGCATGGTGGGTGGATCTATCATGCTTTGGGGTTGTGTTGCAGCCAGTGGCATGGGGAACATTTCACAGGTAGAGGGAAGAATGGATTCAATGAAATTCCAGCAAATTCTGGAAGCAACCATAACACCAACTGTAAAAAAGCTGAAGTTGAGAAGAGGATGGTTTCTACAAATGGGTAATGATCCTAAACACACCTCAAAATACACAATAGACTTTTAAAAGGCACAAGCCGAAGGTTTTACCATGGACCTCGCAGTCCCCTGATCTGAACATCATTGAAAACCTGTGGATAAACCTCAAAAGAGCAGTGCCTGCAAGACAGTCTAGAAATTTCACAGAACTGGAATATATTTGCATGGATACATGCAATGGGTGAAAATTCCTCAAACAAGAATTGAAAGACTCTTGGCTGACTACAAAAAAAAGCATTTACAAGCTTTGATACTTGCCAAAGGGGATGCTACTAGGTACTAAACATGCAGGGTGCCCAAAGTTTTGCTTTGAGCCCTTTTCCTTTTTTGTTATTTTTAAAATGTAAAAGATGAAAATAAAAGATGTTTTTGCTCAAAGGGGTCATCCCACGTAAAATATTCTACAGTTTTCAAACCAGCACCTGGATCTGAAGTCTTACGTAATTGCATGTAATTACAAATTCAGTATAGCCACTGAGTTATTTAATAAACTGTATCTGTGTAGCGTCACTTGCTGTTTGCTTTTTCTTATTTCTTTGACCTCCTCACTGGGAAGGCCACACATGCTCAGTTTCATTCTTCAACTGCCTCCTGAGCTGTGATAGGGAGAGCTGAGACACGCCCCCTGAGCTGCAGCAGAAAAGACACTCCTCTTGAGCTGTCAGCTTGATATTATAAATCTAGCAGAGCAATGAATGGGGAGATCTCTGGATCCATGTGAGGTACAGGGCTGGTTCTAGGTTTGTTAGAAAGAGATTGCCACGTCCTATGTGATGTCTGATTTTCATTTTTTTAATTGTCCATGGGATAACCCCTTTAAGGGAATATGCCATCTTTAACTTTATGCTTTTGGAGATCAATTCATCTTCAACTTGCTTAACTGTTCACAGTAACAGTAACTTTTGCATGCCACTAATTACATGAAAAGTGGCAATTACTACTACTGTATACTGACATAGATAATTGAGGTAAAAAGGAATTGACTCATTTGAATTCTGCTTGGATATTACCTTTGAGCAATTATATTTTTTTATATCCTTTTCTCATCACAGACTTTAAGCCATCAGTTGTGATGTAAGATACTGCCTTGCAAACACTCTTGGTCTGACTGCCAAGAAAAGGGCATTACAGTAGACTGTGTGGCATTTATTCTGTAACTTTTACATCACAGTAGCAGCAGTAGATTTTACCAACATAGAATCGTAGGTTCAAAGGTCATAGGGTTGTTTTTCAGCACAACCTAACAATTGATTCAAACTTAAACAGTTGCTTGTTAAAGTGCTTTAAAATAGTTATATACGCATGCTATATAATGTCATAGAGAACACGAATGTATCACTCTATGTATTTCCTAATACAATAAACATGCAATACTGCTCTCACTATATAAACACTCAGTAAAAATTTAGCTTCATTTAGTTTTTTAAAGCTGTCAGGTGTTCAGAGATAAGGGCTACACATGGAGCCGTCAGAGTAATTCTCTGACGGAGTCACTGTAAAGCAGAAAGTCTGCTAGTTTGCAAATGGACTTAAAGTGTAAGCGGTCTCAGAAAAACTATTGAAATGTTTTAATAACGAACAATGGAAAAAAATATTCAGACCAAAATTACTGAAATGCAATAATAAAAAAAATGCTCCCAAAGATGTGCATAGCCTTTAAGGTGGCCATACACATTTGTCTAAAGTTGATGAAAGGCAGGAAATGTCAGGTTCAACCAAAGTGATTGTTTTTTGGGTGAAATGTAACAATAAACAGTTGCTTAAGACAAACTGCCCATCATCGTCTGTAAAGAAATTAGCGTTAGTGGTTAAATTTTTCATCTCATAGTGGGAGGAAAGATCTTAGTGGAACAAAGATCTTTCTTTGAAAGAATGCTCCCATAAAGATTGCTCATATGTGTATGGCTGTGTCTGCAGGACAGTTGTTCACAAGATGATCATTCAACAGTTGTTCAACCATTGACCGACTGCTGTCTAATGTGTATGTCCTCCTTTAGTTATCTTCAGTCCTCTAATTGTAGTGTCTCTAGATAATATCAGGTCCTAAACAGCAAACTTCTTTCTATGGTATCAATATCGACTAAAGAATATGGACAGGAGTTGTCTTAATCAAAAACTCCTAATACATAGTTATGACATAATCATTTAATGGCATTGTAAACTGTAAAACCACTCTTATTAAAGGGCATCTGTTCACATGTGTTACTTCTGTCAGTCCTTGCTTTTTTCTGACTATGATCTTGCCTGTGCTTCTAGTGCATTGCACTGGGGGTTCTGTCCCAGTGTCTCAGCTACCAACAGCATCGGGACTATTCAAAGAGGTAGCAGCTTGGTAGTTCCCCCGCAACAACGTCTAGATCTCGGTATAGAGGTTCAAAGGTGAATACAATCGGACCATTAGGACAATGCCCTCAGTTCTGACCCAACGTAAGACTGGTTAGTTGGCACAGTGGTTCCCACAGAAATTCTCCATATAAAGTTTGCACAGCCAGTGCAACATGCTTGCCATTCCAAGGTATGTTTGTTCATGTTGGTAGTGCTGCTAGGGGTGGTAAGGTGGCCCAGTTTCTGCTGACCTTCAAAGGTGTTCCGCATTAATCAGATTCTTAGGTGTAATGGTGAACACACGAAGAGCTCACACTGTAAAATATATTCTTTGAGATGTTTTGGGTGGATAACAAATACAGATTAAATGAGGAGTGCTATAGATGCAGTGGACTACATAGAGCATAGCAAGGGTGAAGATGATGTCTCTGTTGGTATTACAGCTTCCTGCTCCCAACATTCATCCAACAGTAGCTGCGAACAGAAATATGTTTACTTACTGTATTTTATGTATGTATTTTTTAGGATTTTGAAACTTTTTAGTGGAACTAAAGCAAAATTGAACACTGCAGCTCCATATAGTGACGCTTTTGAAAGCGATCATTTTCTGACCAAAAAAAACTATTGACAACTTAGACTGCAACATTTTCAATCAGGTTGCTTGTCTATACACCAATTAAAGTTGACATTGGTTTCATTGGTGGTCACATCTATAGTTGTATTCAATACAATCCCAACTACATTATAAACTCCACTTGTCAGGTTAAACATTTCATATACACTTTTCAATTATACCTTTCTTATTTGTTAATGGCTAATAAGAAATTACAGTATGTATGTTACTATTATGCAACTGCAATTTTTAAAAATCTACTACTTTTTGACATGATGATTTTTTTTTGCACTCAAGTCGCCAGTATTGCTTTATACATGTGCAGATTTCCAATAATTCATGTTGTGTGAAAAAATTATTACGTGCGGAGCTGCCAGTAGCTGTTTGCTGTCATTGTCATAAACATCCAGACAGTTGAATGCTTATGGCTGATTAGTTGCTAGGGTTATGCAATTCCCCCCACGCTCACACACACAACAGACTCCCACTATTGTAATTGACTTTAAGATACACTGGTCTTGACTCTCTAGTATAGAAACAAGCCCTCTCTTATTATTCTGTGTGAAACATTAGTCTACACACCCAGTATCCTTCCTGTCTGATTGCATTTGATGTCTTACACTGCTTTTATATACTCAGTTAGTGGCTCCAGTATTCATTACTCTAGTTATAATCCTAAATGATACCTTTCGAGATTTTTAACTGTTGCATTACAGATGTGTCATCCTTTTCCTTTAAGAGACCTATTCTAATAATGATTCTGTTGACTCCCTTTGATTTATCCTTGCTCCTGAGAAAATACATGTCTCATAGCTTTGTTATATAAACATAATAATGCTATTAAATGACTTCAGACATCCAGAGACCATACAATTGCTCCACCTGCCCTTGAACTAAAAGAAAAGCCTATATGTATAATGTAATGATCAGTGGCATTAATACAAGGTGTCCCTTGACTATAAACCATAGTATATTTAATTTGTAATGAAATGCATGCATGTAGTTGTACTGTGTAAAGTAGTTATTTACATACTGTAGGTTGAAAAAGACATGTCTATGAGGTTTAGGATTTCTTAACAATTTGACCTAGAGGATGCAAAAATACCCTTTCTTAATGGTTCTTCCATTACTGCCTTTTATAGCGTATTTCGTAGTTTGACCACTGTAAGGTCGTCTTCACGACAGAATTGTCGTGCATTGATTCACCGCAGTGGATTGATTCAAACAGTACAGTACAGTACATGTGGATGGGGTTCTCAAAACCCCATTCACACATTTCTAAAGAATTGCATCCAGAAATCTGAGCATGCATTTCAATTTTCAATTTTCACAGTGAATATTACCTTTTTTTTTTTAGTTGAAATCTTTGACAATTGACAGTACAGTCCACTGCAAAATCTGCAATACGTGGATTTTCCAAGATTTGTGGCACAGTGGAAAAGTCTGTCACATGTAGGCTTAGCCTAACTGCCTTTCATACTTTGATGCTTTTATACAATCAGATATGTTCTTTTCCTATACACATGGGATATAAAAGCATTACGTTCTCTTCTAGACAGGTCCCTCTTAAACAGGTACCCCGTTGAAATCACAATGCAGTAAATACATCTTGAAAGCTGCATGGAGTTTTGTATTAAGTGGACAGTGTTCATATTCTCATCCATCTGCATGTTGCCCAATGCTGTATATTGAAAAGCATTTTCCTATTGGAATCAAACTATAGGCTAGGTCATCAACTGTATTAATTAAAACAGTATTTTCCTTAAGAAACTTTCATTATTATTTTTTTAACTACATTAGCCAATTATTTTCAGATTTGGAAAAGGGTCCAGCAAATTTATTTCAACAACTCCTCCAAAAGGTTAAATGAATATCAAATGTTTGTCTATGAGACTGAAACACTAATTTATCTTGGATTATGTGTATAAACTGGAGTGAATTATGACCATCACAGTATTATCTTGTTATCCAACTTTAAAGCAAACCCAGCTTCACAGTATTGCAATTGGTAAGAAGTGGTGAGTACTTACTGTAGCTGTTGTTCGGGTCTTGCGTACCCTTTACATTACCACGCTTATCAATCCACAGATACCACTGTGTTCGACAAAAAAGTTTTCTTATTCTTACATCACTCCCTTTCATAAATTCATAACTTCTGGTGTGTCGCTCAAGGCTGGAACAGTTCACATTTGCAGCCGTTTGCTCTGTAGTCATGTCATTGCAGGCTAGTGAGAGCGTGCCCAGTAGAAAGATAGTGTAAAGATATGGGATGTAAAGCAAAGTTGGCAGGATCCAAGTTAGTATCCATTTGCGCATTATAGTGCAGTGATCTGGGTTTTCATGAACATCATAATGAAACGTAAATCTCAGGTGGATCTGTCTTTCTAGGTCCAAGACCTGGTTGTACCCTTTGCTATTCGCTTAGATGAAACAACTCAGTTTAACTCCAGGCTTGTTTTACTGTCTCGTGTCTATGCCATAAACTGTGAACTTCACAAAACTGTTCTTTTTCCACGGTGTCCTCAGAAGATCAAAATGGGATAACCTTGGCAGCAACAATATTCAAGACCACTCGGACATACTGTTGAATGCAAATTTAACAGAACTGTAAAGACATGATAAAGTTTATAACCATCTAGACTGTTAAAATGCTTCGCCATTTATAAAAGTTTTCTTTCTAAAAAGTGCACCAGTGATACAGTGTAAACGAATCGGCAAATAGGTGTAAACTACACCAAAAAAGAGTAAAGCATTGCAAGTATGCAGTGTCAACCTGCCTGTCACTGACCTAACGTACATAGCTTTAGTGCTAAAATGATAAAAGAATACAGAGAAATGCTCTATTACTCAGCATAGTGAAAAGCTGTCTTTTCCAGACATGCCTTATGGACAGCAGCATGTGAGCTGAGCTGTCAAGAATGCTCTGCTCACTATGTACAATCTTACAGGGATCTTCACTTAAAAGTAGATTTTATTCTGTTACCTCAACCAGTACTTCTCCTCACTTCATGTAGAAGTAAAAGAAAAGGTTTGCTAGAGCAGAAGACAAATGATTCCTGAAATAGCAGAGATAACTTACTTATTCTCGAAGATAACAGCTGGATATATGTGTAGTCCATTTCTGCCGCCTGCTTTCTGCAACATGAGTCTGTTCTGACGAGATTTCTCAGCCCAGAAAGAACTGTAGTACAATCCTTAATGTTTCCATAAATCAAAGCGCAAGAGGGGTTTTCTCTGTGTGTCTGTGTTAAGTCTGTTGTTGTTCAATGCTTTTCGATAAATACCTTTTGGTGACCTCACTGAAGCAATTAGATCTAACCACTCAGCAGCTGAAGGCACGAAGAAGAGGGAGAAAAAAAGTTGTGTGAATCTCAGTCATCATGAGAGGGAGCTATGAGCATGTTTTATACTTTCGGCTGTGAGGACTGAGTAGCTGCAGCAGTATTCTGGGCAGATATATTGCAGAATTCTTGAGAATATCAAGATATATATATTTTTTCTCCCTCTTCTTCGTGCCTACAGGGGGAGAGAACAACTTTTAGAGCATAAAATGAAACCTATCAAGAGATTTAATGTTTTTAGTCAACCACAACTCTTTTTGTTCAGTTTTTTGTTCCGCGCTTTTTTTTCAAGTAACATGAATTTTCAATACATAGAAACAATTAAAGTAAAGATTGAAAAATCAATGCAATCATGGTGGTTCAATGAAATATTCTTTTCTGCAGGCGGGATCTTTGGGGCTGCTCTTTGTATGTGTTACGGACAGTATAAAGTATCATTGTCTATATTTAAAGACTGTGCATGGAGTGTGGAATTATAATTAGAGTAGACGGAGGAGTTTCCGAGATTAAGAACATTCCCAGGGTAAACCTGGTTCAGATCACAGTATCAGCTTCTCCTGTGATCCTGTTTGTCATTGCATGGTATACGTAAACTGAGATTGCACATTACATAAGGAAGAAGCTTTTAAAATACACACCACAGCTCTGCAACACAACCAGTGACCGCATATATCGCATATAGTGGTGTGGTCTACATAAGTAGTTATGTTTCATGCTGAATATTATCAACTTTTATTCTATTTTTACCTGCCCTAAGATTTAAATGATGTAGTAATGCAGGCCATTTCTAGAAAACGTAAAGTCCTAATGTGGACAGGTTTATTCCGTTGCGCTTTGCTTTTTGTGGAGTACAGTGACCTCAGAGTTTTAGCTAAAATAAAAAGTCAATGCTTATTAAATGATTTGCAAGCATACAGCAGCATTGGATATTCATTGCCTGTTACTTTATGTCTCCAACCACACTGTTGTCCTGCACATTCCACAGTTGTCGTGTATAATATATTGTTGTATATCTTATACAGTATATATTACTTAGGCCAAGTTCATGCTTCAATTATTTGGTCAGTTATTTCCTTCAGTTAGTCTGAGCCAAAACTAGGTGCAGGTCAGAAACACAGAACAGGTGCAGATCTCTGCATTATATCTTATCTCTGTGTAGGCTTAACTAGGGCTTTTAGCTTACTGATGGAAATAACTGATCAAATAACTGAAGTGTGAACTCAACCTTGGTAGTATTAATCATTCTGCAACAAAAGAAAATGTGACTGATAAGTGTCTTAGTACAGTAGTACAGAGCAGTAATTTGTCATAGTGATTGCATGGGCGAAGGCAAATTTGTCTATGCAGTAACCTACAGGTGGGTGGCTGTGCTATGTGATTATATGTGTTAAAAGCTAAGGTATACAAATGTGTACATATCCCAAAACTGAGCCCTAAAGTTCTTGACTAGACAAGTCCTTAGAAATGAAATGTAAGTCAATACCTTTTGGTGATGCTTCACTGCTACTTATCTTCCACATCACTTACTGTTTAGCTGAGCACCATCAGATGAGTGCTCTGATCTGTGGAGGTAGTCTTGAGTCCAAGGTAGTCTGAGACGCACTTCCTTTCTCATAATTGGCCGAGGCTGTCCCTTTCTGTCTCCTCTTTGCAGCTCTCCCTCTGCAGATTGGCTTCAATGTTTAAACACAAATTTATAACAGGCTCAGCAGTAAGTCAGTGCATAGAAAGCTGATTTGCATTACAGCAAGGGCAGAATGATTATAACGTACAGATTACTAAACTTTGAGGGAGAAATAGTATGCAAATCTCTCTTTCCAAAAAGAGTGGCAGTAGAGTCTCAGCTTTCCTTTCCTTTTAGAAAGAGAGTTACTTTGCATATCTTTTCCCAGAAGACCTTTGCCTGGCCGAAGAAATCGTACCCCCAGAATCCTGAAAAAGACCTCCCACCCAGGTAAGCCGGTTCTCTCTATTCTGGAATGATGAGGGGCAATTACCTCTAATCAACTGTTTGCAGCTGACGTATCATCTTGGCTATAATCCTAAATTATATCTCAAGGCCCGTTCAAAAAGTCAGGCATTGACTTATTGAATAGCTAACTTGCATCTGGAGGCATTAAACGCTCAGCTTTCTTTTCGTTTTGGAAAGAGTGGTGATCTGCTTCCTTTTTTTTCCCCTGCAATGGCGCATTGCCCTATAAGGCTTCTCTTTCTCCCCATAAGGGTAAATAGTAAACAGTGACAAAAGAGGACTGTTGGGTAGCTGCCACACATATACTGAGATAAATAAGCCTTAGTAAGGGGAGGCCTGTAGTGTCTCTTTAAAATCCACAACTTATTCTTCAAAAAGCAAGCCCTCATACATCTACCTTAATGTAGAATTAAAGGGGGATTCTGGTGATGTCAAGGGGATAACTATTCTACTGCTGGGACCCCCATGATCACCTGAATAGGGACCCCGTACACGGCGGATCCCCCCAAAATAAACAGAGAAGACAGCTGGATGTGCACACAGCCGCTCCATTCTTTTCTAAGTGAGTTCCAGAGATAGCCAAGCACTCTACTCAGCTATTTCCAGAGGTCCCATAGAAATGAATAGACTGGCTGCACGCAAGCACGGCTGGCCACTTCGTTCATTTTGGGAGGCTCCATGAGGTACTGGGTCCCTATTCCAATGACCATTGAGGTCTCATTGGTAGGACTCCCACTGTTCTAATAGTTATGCCCTATGGATATCCTATGGATGGGGAATAATTTTAAACAACCAGAATACTCCTTTAAATGGGTTATGTCATGACTGATGTAAAAAAATGAAATCAGACATCATTTCATACATGACAGTCTCTTTCTAACAAAGCTAGAACTAGCCCTGTTCTTCACATTGATCCAGAGATCTCCCCATTCATTGTTCCATGTTATGGACAATGCTTGTGGAACCATTGTATCAACTAACTGGTTTGGTGTTGGTTTAAACCTAAGGGCATTGTGCTGTTGGTCCTCTGGTATTCACCCTTTATCCCTACCCCATACAGGGATCTGGACTTCAGCGCAGGGATGCCACCAAGCCGTTACCTCTAGGAATACTTCTCGTGTAGTTGGCAGCTGGGATACTGGGTCAGAACCACCAGTGCAAGGCACTGGAAGCTCAGGCAAGATCATAGACCGAGCCAGGCAAGGACTGACAGGCATAACACTATGAATCCAAGACAAAACACAGACAGAACCAGATGGTGGACAAGCAGGCAGGGAACATGTAAAATCCACGGTTCAGGGTACAGTTCAGACATAGCAGATACATGTGCAGAAATGTAGGAAGACAGAACAGGTACAGAACTCTAGGAGATAGTTCAGACACAGACAGACAAAGCAGGTCTAGATACAAAAACTTGGCTAGGCAGGTCAGACAAGAACTAGAACTTAGGAATCATTTGGCAAACAGAACCAAGACCGAATTCAGACATGCACAGAATAGACACCAGAGCTTGGCAACAGAACTTGGACTGAATTCCGACAAAGCAAGAAAGTGCAAAGATCCAATCGAATCAATGTTGCACATCCAGGACAGGTGGCAGAACTCAAGAAACATATACCAGACGGACTCAGAACTATATAGCAGACTTAACAAACTCATTAGTCAAACAGATGCAGACACAATACCAGGGAACATTAACTCTTGCAATACAGGACAGAAAGCATATACAAGCAGCAGGGCCGTCTTTACCAAGGGGCAAAAGGGGCAGCTGCCCCGGGCCCAGTTGCTCCTGGGGGGCCCAAGGAAGCTGCCTCTTGAGCACTGCTAGCCACTGCCCCGGGTGTCAGGCTGTCAGCTACACAGGGGGTGCTGCCATGCCATGCCATGCCTGTCGGCACTCCAGCCAGTGTACTGTGTCTGTGAGAGCTGTGATCTAGGACCTTAATGACATCATCACCATGTGACCAGTAACCTAGCAATATTACTGGTCACATGACTATGAGGTCATCACAGGTCCTAGCAGGAGTGTTGCTGCAGGAGAAGTTTGCCTTAACTGTGGAGCTTTTTTTTGTGAAGATTACATCAGGAAAAAGGTGACAGGGGCTGTTATGCTAATATACAGTAAACTACTGTAATGTGGGGTGCTGTATGCTGTGTGGGAGGCCTGTATACTGTGGGGGGCCTGTATACTGTGGGGGACCTGTATACTGTGGGGGCCTGTATACTGTGAGGGCCTGTATACTGTGAGGGCCTGTATACTGTGTGGGGCTGTATACTGTGTGGGGCCTGTATACTGTGGGGGGCCTGTATACTGTGGGGGGCCTGTATACTGGGGGGGGGGCTGTATACTGTGTGGGGGGCCTGTATAGTCTGTGGGGGGCCTGTATAGTGTGGGGGTCTGTATACTGTGGGTGCTGTATAGTGTGGAGTGCTATACTTCTGTACTGTATAGTGTGGGGGCTGTATCATGTATAGTTTGGGGTGCTGTATACGGTGAGGTGATATACTGCTCTACTGTATACTGTGGGGTGCTGTATACTGTGGGCTGCTATACTGCTCTACTATATACTGTGGGGTACTGTATAGTGTGGGGTGCTATACTGCATACTGTGGGGTGCTGGGGTGCACTGTAACACTAGGGTGAGCCGAGCCCTGGTCTCCTTCCTGCAGAGCAGTGCCCACTTCCAGCCTGAGCCCAGCTGCCCAGAGCACTGATCCTGAGCCGCTGGAGTCTTCAGAACTGGAAGTATTTACAGTCATTCACTGTACTCTACTAGGTGTGGATTTTTCTGTGTGTGTGTTGTGGTGGAGGGCGTGATTGCTAGGTTGTGGGAAGGCAGGATCCAGGGGGCCCAAGTAAATTTTTGCCCAGGGTCCAATCAATATTAAAGACAGCCCTGAAAAGCAGATATGCACAATTCACACCACAAATAACCAACACCAGGATACACGGAGCTGTGACAACATGCTTTCAACATGCATGCTGCCAACACTGGTGCGCACAGTACAATGGTAACAAGTTAAACGCCATAGTAACATTCTAATTACTCCGCTATGTTGGTGACAGTTGAAGATTTAATATAAATGCATCCGACCATCTCAGTGAGGTGGACAGGAAAATAAGTTAAGAACAAATAACAGCTGCACGCTTTTTGTCCAGCTGATTCCTGCCATTCTATGCCAGAACAGCCTGCTGGAGAGGACAGCCGCATATGTGAAACTAGCCTTTAATTGCCTGTAGGGTGTGTGTGCTAAAGGTGAATCAGATGATGAACTCCATTAAGGACTGGAAATAATGACTGTATTGCGCTGTGGAATATGTTGATGCTATATTAGCAACAAGAATAATAAAGGTAACAAATAAAAACATTTTGGTAAATTAATTATTGAATATTTCAAAGTTCTACAATACAGTGTATATACTGGCTTCAGAGAGGATATTCACACTAATAAATGTTTCCCACCACAGACCTTTATGTGGGATGTGCCATTAATGTGCTATTTTTGAGGACATAACTGCTGGGTTTTCCATTTATGGTGAGAATGGGGTTGTCTTTTTCTAGCAGTCTCTGTGACTTTCGGCCTAGAACATGGAATGGACACCCCTGTTCTCAGAACTGTTCAGTGCTATATGTTTGTATTCCACTTATTTTGTGCTGATACAGTTGAAGGAGTTTTTCTATTTTACTGCCTATAAGGATACTTGGTGTTTTGCAATTAGTAAGCAATTTCCTCATGTTTCCAACAGTAGTTGAAAGTCAAACCCTATACTGACATTAATAATAACCCTTTCAAGAATGATGTGCAAGACATTCTAAACTTGCATACAACAAATGGATGACCGTGCCACAGCAACAGGGACTAAGCATGGGTGATAAGCGACTATGCAAATGTATAATAATTCTGAGGGCTGTCAAAAAGGCACAGCATTGTTTATATTTGGTAACAGTGCTTTAAAGGGATGAAGTTGTCATGAAGGTTTTAATGAATTTTTACCAATATTTTAAATGGAAGTTGTTGCCACTGGTCCAACTTCTCTAACCCCTGCCATTTAGCTGTTATTACCAGAGGAAGCCACATCTACCCATTCATTTGCCATCCAATGGCCACAACAGGATAAATGTAACTTTACATAGCGTTTTCATGAAGTGTGACTCTCCTACAGAGGGGGTTTCTAGGATCCTCCTTTATGATATCCATATACACTAATAACTATGGGCTGTCTCCATGAGAAAAACTCTTTTAACATTTTTATTACAGACGCCATGAATATTGAGCATAGTCTCTGGTTAGATTAGTAAATAAGAAGACAAGCTATTCATCTGTCTTCTCCATGACTGAAAGCATTAGCTAATTTTATTTTATCATAACTCAATGTGTGTTTCATAATCACCTTTTCAATTTGTCTTACATAAGCTGCCTAGTGAGTAGTAGTAGTGCCATAACTGTTTGTCCTTCAAAGCAGCAAAGGATTAGAGACCAAGACAGGTTTTATGCTCAATTTTTTTTTAAGTGTGAAGGGGAAGACAAAAGACTATTCTCATTCCCATGCATAGCCAAACTATCCTCATTTTTCAATTCCCTGTAAATTCAGCCACCCAAAACACCTGGACCACCCATGTCAAAGCTGCTCCAACAAGAGCTGCTGAGGTAAACTGAAGTGACGCATTATAGACCATGAAAGTAGATAAGGACAGGATAACTTTACTAGTTGTTCTGGTGTCCTAATGGTATTTTGTGGTGCTTTACCTTTTTAGGAAATGTCTGTTTCTTTTCTTCCCTGTTGAAAATATTAAACAGCAAATAAATTGCTATTCTCCTATTTTTCTACTAGTTTGAAATCATGCAGTTTTCTATCAGTGTACTAATACTAATCATGACAAAAACATATGTCTAAGATAAATTAAAAATCCAAACATTCATGTGTTTATGATATGCAGATGTATGTATTATATGTTGACTCTGGGTACTATTATTGTCACGAGGGTGTCAAGAGCCACGTCTGATTCCGTTATACCCGGGGTCAGGAAGTCGCAGCGGGTGGCTGCGCGCTCTATGTCTAAAGATCACGTTGTTTCTTAGTGTTTGTTTTCTGTGTTTGCCTTGCAATCCTTTTTGTCTCACTCAGGGATCCGTAGCTTCTCCTCCTCAGCTGTTTCTTGTCTGCCACTCCCAACCTCCTTATATTCTCCTCTCACACTTCTCTAGTTGCCAGTTATAGAGCTTCCTGCCTGGACTTCTATACTGACCCACTGGAGCTGTGAATCCTGGTTGTTGTTCCAGAGTGCTACCCTCCGGATCCCTGTTGGGCTTTTTGTTGTCTCCTGTTGTCGCCCACCTGGGATTATATGTTGAGTCTGTATTGTCTGTCCTCCCCTTGGTGTTTTCCTTTAGAGCTAGTGGTGCGGACTAGTGTTCCCACCGCCCTGTTCACTATCTAGGGCTCATCTTAGGGAAAGCCAGGGTTTTAGGCACGTGATCGGCGTACGGGTGAGGAACCCGTCTAGGGACGTCAGGGCAGCCAGGTGCCAGCCGCAAGGTGAGTCAGGGGTCACCACCTTCCCTCTCACTTGGGCAGGGCCTTCCTCTTTCCCTCCCTCTGTGTCACGTATGTGATAGTCACGCCGATCGTGATATTATAACTGGCACTTATTTTTTGGGAGAAAAACTATGGATCCTATTGCTGCTTTGGCAAAACAGCTTCAAGGCCTGTCTTTGGAGGTGGCAGGATTGAAGGCGTCTGTCCTCCAACAACAGCAGCAAATGCAGCAGACCGCAAGCCCAGCGGTTGCTATGGGTAACCAGGTTGTTACAGAACGCAAGGTTGTTCTTCCTGACAGATTTTCTGGGGGAAGGGACAAATTTGTGACGTTCCGTGAGGCCTGCAAATTATATTTTAAGCTGCGCCCTTACTCCTCAGGTAATTAAGAACAGCGGGTGGGGATTGTTATTTCCCTGCTTCAGGGGGACCCGCAATCCTGGGCGTTCTCGTTACCCCCTGGTTCCCAGGCTGTCCGGTCAGTGGAGGGATTTTTTGGGGCTTTGGGTCTCATATATGATGACCCTGACCGAGTCGCCCTGGCTGAGTCGAAGTTACGGAGACTCCTACAGGGAGATCGGCCAGCAGAGGAATATTGCTCAGAGTTCCGTAGGTGGGCTACGGATACTCAGTGGAACGACCCGGCTCTCAGGAGTCAGTTCTGCTCTGGGTTATCTGAAAGGGTTAAGGATGCGCTGGCGCTGTATGAGACCCCCCTTTCCCTTGATGCTGTTATGTCCCTCTCTATCAGAATAGATAGACGTCTTAGGGAGAGATCGAAAATTCCTGAGCAATTGGTAACCTCTCCCAAGCAACAGTTAGTCTGTACTGACTTAGATGAGCCTATGCAGCTAGGAGGAACTTCTCGTCAGGTCCGTCCTCCTGAGGTTCGCCGTAGGTGGGGGGCTTGTTTTTTCTGTGGGGGGAGGGGTCATTTCATTAATGTCTGTCCCTCCTTTCTCAAAAACAAAAGACCGTCGGAAAACTACTAACCCCAGGCTGTGCGGAGGATGTCAGCCGGGGGGTATACGTTTCCTCCATACGAACATCTCAATTTGTGTTGCCAGCGGTTATTGTTTTTGGTGTTAAGACGGAGTCTATTTCTTTTTTTCTAGACAGTGGAGCAGGGGTAAATTTGATAGATGCCCATTTTGCCCGCACTATGGGTTTGTCTCTCTGTACGCTGCAGAGACCTATTCCCATATTCGCTATTGATTCTGCTCCTCTGTCTCAGAGAAACCTCACTCACATTGTCCATAACTTACACCTTCGGGTAGGGGACCACCATAATGAGTGTCTTTCATGTTACGTTCTGGAGGGCCTTCCCTCTCCTGTGGTATTGGGTCTTCCCTGGTTGGTAGCGCACAATCCAGTGGTGGATTGGCAGGCCAGGGAGATATTGGAGTGGAGTGAGCATTGCAGAGAGAATTGCTTAAATAACAATTGCTTAATCGCCTCCATAGCTTCCCTACCTACATTTATTTCGGACTTTGAGGACGTTTTTTCTGAAAAGGGTTGTCAGAAGCTACCACCTCATCGTCCTTATGATTGCCCGGTTAACCTGATTACCGGTGCAAAATTACCCAAGTCCAGGTTGTATAATCTTTCGGGTCCCGAGAGACAAGCCATGAAAGATTATATCTCCGAGAGTCTGGCTAAGGGACATATCAGACCCTCTTCTTCACCCGTGGCTGCAGGGTTTTTCTTTGTTAAAAAGAAAGATGGGGGCCTGCGTCCTTGCCTAGATTTCCGTGAGCTAAACCGGATAACCGTCCGAGACCCATACCCTCTTCCTCTCATTCCTGACCTTTTTAATCAGATTGCGGGTGCTCGGTGGTTCTCCAAACTTGATCTTAGGGGGGCCTACAATCTGATTCGTATCAAGGAAGGGGATGAGTGGAAGACAGCTTTTAACACCCCTGAGGGGCATTATGACAATTTAGTCATGCCTTTCGGTCTGACCAATGCCCCTGCTGTCTTCCAACATTTCGTTAATGATATTTTTAGTCATCTCATCGGCAGGTTTGTAGTCATATACCTAGATGATATCTTAATTTATTCGGCTGATCTGAAAACACATGAAGTACATGTCAGGCAAGTACTGCAGGTCCTACGGACGAATAAATTATATGCGAAAATTGAAAAATGTGTCTTCGCTGTTCAGGAAATACAGTTCCTGGGATATCTATTATCTGCTTCAGGTTTCCGTATGGATCCTAGGAAGGTCCAGGCAATTTTAGATTGGGATCTTCCTGAGAACCTTAAAGCTCTACAACGGTTTTTGGGTTTCGCAAATTTCTATAGAAAGTTCATTAAAAATTATTCAGTGATCATTAAACCCCTTACTGACATGACTAGGAAGGGGACTGATTTTTCTAAATGGTCTGACGCCGCTAAAATTGCATTTTCCTCTCTAAAAGAGAGATTTACCTCGGCACCTGTTCTAATTCAACCTGATGTCTCCCAGCCTTTTATTGTTGAAGTAGATGCGTCAGAGGTGGGAGTGGGGGCTGTATTGTCTCAGGGTCCGTCTCCTGGCAAATGGCGTCCTTGCGCTTTCTGTTCCAAAAAGTTATCTACTGCAGAAAAGAACTATGATATTGGAAATAGGGAACAGTTGGCGATTAAACTGGCGTTTGAAGAGTGGCGTCACTTCTTAGAGGGAGCAATCCACCCCGTCACGGTGATTACGGATCACAAAAACCTTCTGTACCTAGAATCGGCTAAGCGTCTCACCCCTAGACAAGCTAGGTGGTCGCTATTCTTTACCAGATTTAACTTTGTAATCACCTATCGTCCTGGGGCAAAAAATACCAAGGCAGATGCATTATCTCGTAGTTTCCCTGGAGGGGGTAATGTTAGTGATCCGGTACCTATTTTACAAAGAGGAGTGGTTGTCTCTGCTGTACACTCTGTTCTAGAGGGAAAGGTGTTAGAGGCCCAGGGGGACGCCCCGGCCTCTTGCCCCTCAGAGAAATTGTTTGTACCGTTAAACCTGCGTCTTGAATTATTAAAGGAACATCATAATTCGGCACTTGCTGGGCACCCGGGTAGTAAAGCAACCTTGGAGCTATTGTCTCGTCGTTTTTGGTGGCCAAGGTTGCGTCAGGATGTAATGGATTTCGTGTCTACTTGTTCTACTTGTGCACGCGCGAAAGTCTCTCATACACGTCCAGCAGGGTCTTTATTGCCACTTTTCATCCCCAATAGGCCATGGACACATCTGTCAATGGATTTCATCACTGACTTACCGTTGTCTGCGGGTAAAACAGTTATCTTGGTAGTAGTAGACAGGTTTAGCAAAATGGTACACTTTATTGCGCTACCCGCACTTCCTAATGCTAAGACTCTTGCTCAGGTGTTTATCAGTGAAATCGTGAAGCTTCACGGGGTCCCTTCCGATGTGGTTTCGGATCGGGGAACCCAGTTTATTTCTAAGTTTTGGAAAGCTTTTTGTTCCCGTCTGGGGGTACACTTGTCCTTTTCCTCAGCTTTCCATCCTCAGTCGAATGGACAGACTGAGCGTACCAACCAAAACCTAGAAACATATTTAAGGTGTTTTGTGTCTGAAAACCAAGAGGTGTGGTCATCATATTTACCGTTAGCCGAGTTTGCCATAAATAATCGCCGTCAGGAATCCACTGGCAAGTCACCATTTCTTGGTGCATACGGTTTTCATCCCCAATTTTGTACTTTCAAAGAGGGGGGGGTCTTCTGGGGTTCCCGAAGAGGAACGGTTTTCTTCATCTCTTTCATCGGTATGGCAGAAGGTGCAAGCTAACTTGAAAAATATGAGTGGTAAATATAAATGCATGGCCGATAAGAAACGGTGAATGACTATGTGTGGTTGTCTACTAGGAATATTAAGTTGAAGGTTCCCTCTTGGAAACTGGGCCCTAGGTTCATTGGTCCTTATAAAATAGTAGCCGTCATTAACCCTGTGGCTTTTCGCCTGGAGCTACCTCAGACTTTTAAGATCCATAACGTCTTCCATAAGTCGTTACTCAAGAAGTATGTTCCACCTCTAGAACCATCACCGCTGCCACCTCCTCCTGTTATTGTGGATGGTAATCTGGAGTTTCAAATATCCAGAATTGTTGATTCTCGTCGGGTCCGTCGCTCTCTTCAGTATCTGGTGCATTGGAGGGGTTACGGTCCCGAGGAAAGAATGTGGGTTCCAGCGTCAGAGGTAAACGCCAACAGGTTAATTCAGGCTTTCCATGCCTCTCATCCTGAGAGACCTGGTCCTGAGTGTCCGGAGGTCCCTCGTGAAAGGGGGGGGGGTACTGTCACGAGGGTGTCAAGAGCCACGTCTGACTCCGTTATACCCGGGGTCAGGAAGTCGCAGCGGGTGGCTGCGCGCTCTATGTCTAAAGATCACGTTGTTTCTTAGTGTTTGTTTTCTGTGTTTGCCTTGCAATCCTTTTTGTCTCACTCAGGGATCCGTAGCTTCTCCTCCTCAGCAGTTTCTTGTCTGCCACTCCCAACCTCCTTATATTCTCCTCTCACACTTCTCTAGTTGCCAGTTATAGAGCTTCCTGCCTGGACTTCTATACTGACCCACTGGAGCTGTGAATCCTGGTTGTTGTTCCAGAGTGCTACCCTCCGGATCCCTGTTAGGCTTTTTGTTGTCTCCTGTTGTCGCCCACCTGGGATTATATGTTGAGTCTGTATTGTCTGTCCTCCCCTTGGTGTTTTCCTTTAGAGCTAGTGGTGCGGACTAGTGTTCCCACCGCCCTGTTCACTATCTAGGGCTCATCTTAGGGAAAGCCAGGGTTTTAGGCACGTGATCGGCGTACGGGTGAGGAACCCGTCTAGGGACGTCAGGGCAGCCAGGTGCCAGCCGCAAGGTGAGTCAGGGGTCACCACCTTCCCTCTCACTTGGGAAGGGCCTTCCTCTTTCCCTCCCTCTGTGTCACGTATGTGATAGTCACGCCGATCGTGATAATTATCATGTTGATGGATGTATGATGGATGTTAAGTCAGATGTCGCGCCCAGTCAGAAGCTTGGTAGGCTGCATAGCCCGGGTGCCTGCTGTTTTCGCTGCTGATAATCTGTGATCAGTGATAATGCTAATCATGGATTTTAACCATTCATTTTGATACCTTGATCAATTTCAACCACGGCATCTGCACAGTCTTTTTCCTGGAGGACTTTTCTCCCGGGGACTGAATAGCTCCCCTGCTCCGAGCTGTTAGGTTACTATGACAGTCTTGGGCATTCTAAAGGCTCTGTCATAGCTAAGTTCCTAGGGGAACTTTAAGTATAAAAAAAGATATAAAAAAATAATAAAAAGATATAAAAATTCAAAAAACCTTTTCCCGTATTAAAAAAATAAGCAATAAAAAAAATGATTATTGATATTGCAGCATCCCAAAACGCCCGTACTGTTAAGCTACAAAAGTATTTATCCCTTACGGTAAACAGCATAACAGAAAAACAAACAAAATTGACAATTTTCCATTTTTTTCATCGCTTCATCTCCCCCCAAATAATTAAATAAAAAATGATCAAAAGACATACACACGCTAAAATAGTATCAATAAAAATACAGATCACCCCACAGCTCTGTAGGCATACATATAAAAAGATTGTGGGGGTCATAATATGGCGATGAAAAGAAAAAAAAAAATTTCTTCCCAAAAGACAAGAAAAACTATTAAATTGTGGTATCGCCATAATCATATTGACCCCAAGAAACTAACTAACAGGTATTTTTACTGTGTAGGAAATGCCATAACAGTGAAACCACATAAAATGGTGGAATTGCATTTTCCCAATTCCAACCCCATTTGGATTTTTTTGCAGCTTTCAACAACTTCCGTATGTATGCAATGTTAAATGGTACCATTAGAATTTTCACCTTATGCCACAAAAAAGAGTCTTTCATACTACTATGTGAACCGAAAAATAAAATTATTGCTCTGGGAAGACAGAGAAAGCATAAAAAAAAAAATAGTTTGGTCATGTTGGGGTTAAGCTGGCCATGCATATGAGACACCTGTTGCTGAATGATTGTTTGATCTTCAGCTGTTTCTCCCAACTTCACCATAACTGCACACGATCAAATGCTGAGCCTGAATGTTTATTTCAGTGGGGAAAGATGAGCAAGCTTATTGCTAATGGAAACAAAGGATTTTCATAGTGATGATTCTGCTATATTACAACTTACATGAAGTGATTTTAGAGCCGAATGCTGAAAATGACCTTTTATAAAGCACTTTTAAGAATATACTTTAATACAATTCAGGTACCACACTGTAGGAAGGAGTTCAGAGGGGTTGATAGCAAGCACTTAAATTAATTTTAAATATATTAATAGGTAACTTGTTTTGCAAGAAAAGGTTGACAAAAGTGATCTTGTTTAGTTTAAATAGAGTCTGTTACCTCCTAAATTTGTTTCAAACCAAACATATCAGAGCTGATGGTGATTACACAGGAGAAGTTGGTAGAATGGCATGGCACTCTCGTCCAGGTTGAGTGGGTTCCTATCCATCAACAGAAGAAATTAGAAACTTCAGCACTCCAATGAATATGGTGGTATCTTCGTGTATCTTAGGGCTCTTTCACACTTGCGTTCTTTTCTTCCGGCATAGAGTTCCGTCATCGGGGCTCTATGCCGGAAGAATCCTGATCAGTTTTATCCTAATGCATTCTGAATGGAGTGAAATCCGTTCAGGATGCATCAGGATGTCTTTAGTTCCGGAACGGAACGTTTTTTGCCGGAGAAAATACCAAAGCATGCTGCGCTTTTTGCTCCGGCCAAAAATCCTGAAGACTTGCCGCAAGGCCGGATCCGGAATGAATGCCCATTGAAAGGCATTAATCCGCATCCGGCCTTAAGCGAAACGTCGTTTCGGCGCATTGCCGGGTGCGACGTTTAGCTTTTTCTCAATGGTTACCATGGCTGCCGGGACGCTAAAGTCCTGGCAGCCATGGTAAAGTGTAGTGGGGAGCGGGGGAGCAGTATACTTACCGTCCGTGCGGCTCCCGGGGTGCTCCAGAGTGACGTCAGGGCGCCCCAAGCGCATGGATCACGTGATTGCATGGCACGCATGGGGCGCTCTGACGTCACTCTGGAGCGCCCCGGGAGCCGCGCGGACTGTAAGTATACCGCTCCCCCGCTCCCCGCTCCTATTATGGCTACCATAACTTTAATAGCGTCCTGGGTGCCATAGTAACACTGAAAGCATTTTGAAGACGGATCCGTCTTCAAATGCTTTCAGTACACTTGCGTTTTTCCGGATCCGGCGTGTAATTCCGGCAAGTGGAGTACACGCCGGATCCGGACAACGCAAGTGTGAAAGAGGCCTTAGTGTATTATTTATTTTTCTTATGCAAGGCGATTCAAGGTGAAAGTGTAACGTGTCAGTCAATTCTGACCTCACGTTGCCTTGCATAAGAAAAATAAAAAATACGCTAAGATACCACTATATTCATTAGATTACACAGAAGTCAGGTGCACCAAATGTTACATGCACCCACTATGCAATTAAAATCTTATTTGCCCAAAAAAGTTTTTTTTTTTCTTACTCTGCTCCCAACTGCATATAGACTATATAAACCACATGGTGGTCAGGACTTCTCTCTGAACGGACTTTGGGAAGTCTGTTCAGAGATTGCAGCTGCACACTAATCTTGCAGCAGCTGAGCGAGGGGCCGGCTGTCAGTGACAGCAGGGCACCCCATGGAGAAGGCAGGGACCGTTCCACAGTATCCTTGCCTTCTAGATTACTGTATACAGTAATATATAGTGCTGAATGAATGCTGTGTATACAAATCAGTAAGCGCTTCCTGTTTTGGCCCCAGCAATTATGTGACCACCGGGGATGGCAGATTGCAAGAGCTTCCGGGTCTTCCTCGATCAGCCCTGCAGTGAGGCTGTACAGTATAGTGAAAGCTCTGCGGGGGCTTTATTTCCCATGTAGCTACTATGTCCGCCCCAGTTACAGGAGAAATCAACAAATAAAATAAAAATGTGATGCTAAATGTCCCCTAGAGGCCTTGCATGAACTTATGTGGGACACAAAGTGTAAAGTAAAAAATAAAAAATAAACAAAAGAACAGCCTTTTCCCCAATAAAGTCATTGAAAAATTGTTAAAAGTAGAAAAAATATACATATTTGGTATAGCCACGTCTGTAACAACCAGCTCTATAAAGATATCACATGATCTACCCCAGCAGATGCTGTAAAATAAAAATGTCAAAACAGCTTTTTTTTGTTACTTCACCTCGCAAAAAAGGATGTACCCCCAAATGGTACCAATGAAAATGTCACCTCATCCTACCAAAAAAATTAGCCCTTTAGAAAAAATAAAAATATGGCTCTAAGAAAATGGCAACACAAAAACATTTTTTTTCCCCAAAATGCTATTGTTGTGTAAAACTTAAAAAATATTAATTTAAAAAAATAAAAAAGTATGCCAAAACTTTTTGCCACCGCTCCTCCCAAAAAAAGCATGCTATCAAGTCATAAAAAAGTCTTATGTGCCCCAAAATGGTAGCAATACAGTATGTCCAGCAAAAGACAAGGTATGTACGTTGGCAGAAAAATATAAATATTATGCATGTTAGCATACAAAGATGAAAGCTATAACAGATTTTTTTATATATGATTTTATTATGCAAAAGTAGTAAAACATGAAAATTATATTAATCGTACCAACCTGCGGAATAAAATTATCATATTGGATTTACCACATGGTAAATCTCATTTACAGAATACATTTTTTTGCCCACCTCACAATGCAATAAAAAGCCCTAGGAAATTTAAATGTACCCCAAAATAGTGCCCATAAAAATTACAGCTTGTCCCTCAAAAAATAAGCCCTCACACAGCTCAGTCAGCACTCTGTACAGCAGAGAATATAGCAAAGCATGCATGCAAAAAGGTACAGCATTGTTTATATATGGTAACAGTGCTTTAAAGGGATGGTGTTGTCGTGAAGGTTTTAATGAATTTTTACCAAGTTGTAATTAAAAGTGTGCTGATTTTTGTTTGGTTTCATAAAAACAAAGGAGATATAATTTTTATTTGACTGCTGAATGTTTTTGCATTTATGAATTTAGTTTCTATTTAAATAACTGCTAGATGTAATTTTTACATATTTCAGTAAATATTTTAAATGGAAGTTGTTGCCACTGGACCAGCTTCTCTAACCCCTGCCATTCAGCTGTTATTACCAGAGGAAGCCACATCTTCCCAATTATTTGCAATCCAATGGCCACAACTAGAGATGAGCAAATCTTTTAAAAATGTGATTCGGCTGGTTCGCTGAATTTTTTAAAAATATTGGGTTCGATCTGAATTTATTTGCGCTGAATTGCGTTAAAAACTGCTATTTCCTGGCTGCAAGGAACTTTTATAGTGGTGTAGAACACTGTGCCTTGCAGTAACACACATAGGGAGTCTGCTGTGGTAGTGAAATAATACTGAGTCAGTATGACATGCAGATGACAGGCGTCACTCTTAGAATCACTGCACACTTCACTTATTTGGGCGGGGCCAAAACTGACCAAATAACTCAAGTATAAACTCAGCCTTACAGGTCGATGTTAGTGCCAAGAAGAAGCACACTCTTTTTACACCGTCGTCAGCTTATTCCACATAGATGTCTACATAACCTGTTCTGTTCTGTTTAAATGCTTATACAAGTAGAGCCCCCCGATAGAGTGGAGAGGGTGTAAGCAGTAAGTTTGTATTGACATCACTGATTATTTTGCCCTTCCTCTGATCCGTCAGAACAATAACCCCCAAAAAACGGATCCTGTCTGTTGAGCATCCGCCTTCACTTGGTCAACATTTGGTCAGTAATCCATCAGTATTGCTAAGGCCCAAAAAAAAAAAAAAACAGGAGTGGATCCAAAACAGAGATGACATGTGAAGGGAATATTTGCTTGTCTTCTGTGTTTTGTACCCACTCCTGCTTTTGACCACCAATCACAAGCCAATTCTGATGGGACCATACAGGCCTTACAGCTGCTACACAGACAGGATCCATTGTGCATCTCATTTTTCATTCCTTCTGACAGATCAGAGGAGGTGTCAAATAAATGATGATGTCAGCCAGGCCAAAAGACAAAATAGTGGCCCAGTCATGAAGTGAGGAAGGTGGGAACAGCATGAGAAGTCCACAGAGTGGCCCTATGACATAGTGGTGAGGTGGAAGCAGCATGAGGAGACCACAGATTGTCCCAATGACAGTGTAGAGGTGGTGTCAGCATCAGGAGGCCACAGAGTGGCACAATGGCAGTGTGGAAGTGACAGCAGCATCAGGAGGCCACAGAGTGGCACAAAGACAGTGTGGAGGTGGTGGCAGCATCAGGAGGCCACAGAGTGGCACAATGACAGTGTGGAGGTGGCAGCAGCAGTATCAGAAGACTACAGAGTGGCAAGGTGACATAGTGTGGAGGTGACAGCAGCATCAGGAGACTACAGAGTGGCAAGGTGTCAGTGTGGAGGTGGCAGCAGCATCAGGAGACAACAGAGTGACCCGGTGACAGAGTGGGGAGGTGGCAGCACCATCAGGAGACCACAGAGTGGCAAGATTACTTATTGTGGAGGTGGCAGCACCATCAGGAGGCCACAGAGTGGCACAATGACAGTGTGGAGGTGGCAGCAGCAGCATCAGGAGACCACAGAGTGGCAAGGTGACATAGTGTTGAGGTGACAGCAGCATCAATAGAAACATAGAAACATAGAAACATAGAATGTGTCGGCAGATAAGAACCATTTGGCCCATCTAGTCTGCCCAATATATCTGAATCCTATGAATTGTCCCTGGCCCTATCTTATATGAAGGATAGCCTTATGCCTATCCCATGCATGCTTAAACTCCTTCACTGTATTTGCAGCTACCACTTCTGCAGGAAGGCTATTCCATGCATCCACTACTCTCTCAGTAAAGTAATACTTCCTTATATTACTTTTAAACCTTTGCCCCTCTAATTTAAAACTGTGTCCTCTTGTGGTAGTTTTTCTTCTTTTAAATATGCTCTCCTCCTCCTCCTTTACCGAGTTGATTCCCTTTATGTATTTAAAAGTTTCTATCATATCCCCTCTGTCTCTTCTTTCTTCCAAGCTATACATATTAAGGTCTTTTAACCTTTCCTGGTAAGTTTTATCCTGCAATCCATGTACTAGTTTAGTAGCTCTTCTCTGAACTCTCTCTAGAGTATCTATATCCTTCTGGAGATATGGCCTCCAGTACTGCGCACAATACTCCAAGTGAGGTCTCACCAGTGTTCTGTACAGCGGCATAAGCACTTCACTCTTTCTACTGCTTATACCTCTCCCTATACATCCAAGCATTCTGCTGGCATTTCGTGCTGCTTTATTACATTGTCTTCCCACCTTTAAGTCTTCTGAAATAATTACTCCTAAGTCCCTTTCTTCAGATACTGAGGTCAGGACTGTGTCAAATATTCTATATTCTGCCCTTGGGTTTTTACGCCCCAGGTGCATTATCTTGCACTTATCCACATTAAATTTCAGTTGCCAGAGTTCTGACCATTCTTCTAGTTTTCCTAAATCCTTTTCCATTTGGCGTTTGCCTCCAGGAACATCAACCCTGTTACATATCTTTGTGTCATCAGCAAAAAGACAAACCTTACCATCGAGGCCTTTTGCAATATCACTTATGAAGATATTAAACAAAATTGGTCCCAGTACAGATCCCTGTGGAATCCCACTGGTAACATGACCTTGTTTTGAATGTTCTCCATTGACTACAACCCTCTGTTGTCTGTCACTCAGCCACTGCCTAATCCACTCAACAATATGGGAGTCCATGCTCAATGACTGCAGTTTATTGATAAGTCTTCTATGTGGGACAGTGTCAAAAGCCTTACTAAAATCTAGATATGCGATGTCTACTGCACCTCCACTGTCTATTATTTTAGTCACCCAGTCAAAAAAATCTATAAGATTTGTTTGACATGATCTCCCTGAAGTAAACCCATGTTGTTTTTCATCTTGCAATCCATGGGATTTTAGATGTTCCACAATCCTATCCTTTAGTAGGGTTTCCATTAATTTGCCTACTATTGATGTCAGACTCACTGGTCTATAGTTGCTTGATTCCTCCCTACTACCTTTCTTGTGAATGGGCACGACATTTGCCAATTTCCAATCTTCCGGGACGACTCCTGTTACTAATGATTGGTTAAATAAATCTGTTAACGGTTTTGCCAGCTCACCACTAAGCTCTTTTAATAATTTTGGGTGTATCTCATCAGGCCCCTGTGACTTATTTGTCTTCACTTTAGACAGCAAACTTAGAACATCTTCCTCTGTAAAGACACATGCATCAAACGATTTATTAGTCATCCTTTCTAGTGGAGGTCCTTCTCCTTCTTTTTCTTTTGTAAAAACTGAACAGAAGTATTCATTAAGGCAGTCGGCTAGCCCTTTATTCTCTTCTACATACCTTCCGTCCTTTGTTTTTAATTTAGTTATTCCTTGTTTTAATTTCCTTTTTTCATTTATATATCTGAAGAATGTCTTATCCCCTTTTTTCATAGACTGAGCTAGTTTTTCTTCTGCCTGCGCTTTAGAAGTTCTTATAACTTGCTTGGCCTCTTTCTGCCTAATCTTGTAGATTTCCTTATCTTCATTGCTCTGGTTTTTTTTATAATTACAAAATGCTAGCTTTTTATTTTTAATGATTTGGGCCACTTCTGCTGAGTACCACAGTGGTCTCTTCCTTTTTTTGCTTTTACTGACAAGTCTAATGCAATTTTCTGTTGCCTTCAATAATGCACCTTTTAAGTAGTCCCATTTCTCCTGGACTCCATGTAATCCGTTCCAGTCTGATAAGGACTCATTTATGACTAATTTCATTTTTGAAAAGTCTGTTTTTCTAAAATCTAAAACTTTTGTTTTTGTGTGGTGGGACTCTTTCACAGTTCTTATATTAAACCACACTGACTGGTGATCACTAGATCCCAAGGTTTCGCCTACAATGACATCATATACCGAATCCCCATTTGTGAATATCAAATCCAAAATGGCCTCCCTCCGGGTTGGCTCCTCAACCATTTGTTGTAGGGATAACCCCAGTAGGGAATTTAGAATATCTGTACTCCTGGTAGAACTTGCTATTTTGGTTTTCCAGTTTAAATCTGGAAGATTGAAATCTCCCATAATGATAACTTCTCCTTTCATTGTCATTTTAGCTATTTCTTCAACTAGTAGATCATCTAGTTCTTTAACTTGATCAGGTGGTCTATATATCACACCTACACGAGTTACTGCATGATTAGCAAACTGCAACGTAACCCAAACTGACTCTATGTTGGCCTCACCAACTTGTATTAGGTTAGATTTAATGCTATCTTTCACATACAGGGCCACTCCTCCTCCTTTCTTGCCTTCTCTGTCTCTTCTGTATAAAGAGTACCCTGGTATGGTTATGTCCCAGTCATTTCTTTCATTAAACCATGTCTCCGTAACAGCCACTAAATCTACATTCTCAGATGCCATTATTGACCCAAGTTCATTGATTTTTTTACCTAAACTGCGAGCATTTGTAGACAGGACTCTGAGCTTATCATTTCTTACCCTCTGTGCTTCTGACCTGTTCTGGCATTGTTTCGGGGGGCAATTGGACTCTTTTATTTTCAATAGACCACAGAGTGTCAAGGTGACATAGTGTAGAGGTGGCAGCAACATCAGGAGACCACAGAGTGACCCGGTGACAGAGTGGGGAGGTGGGTAGCAATACGAGTATCAGCTAAAGATGGTGGATGAAAGAAGGAGCACTTGGCATCAGATGTGTGGCATCAGGCGGGTTGCAGCATTAGAATAGTAGCTGAGGCATGTAGCGAGAAGAAACCAGTCTCTTTTGTCAAAGTGTTGGTGTGGCACCATGGATGATCTAGTCTGATGCATCAGGCATTGGTGGATGGAAATCCTGGCTGATCCACGCCTGATTAATCTTGACAAAGGTCAGTTTCTCCACATTTTGGGTGGACAGGTGAGTTCTTCTACCGGGGCAAACTCTTCTAGTTGCCACCACAAATCCAGTTTGGCTGCCCAGTAGTCCAGTGGATCCTCAATGTGAGGTGGCAGGGTACTGTCCAAGTATGCCGTCACCTGCTGGTTCAGGTCCTGCTCCAGGTCTAGCTGCTGCTGCTGGTGAGTAGTTTCTTCACTAGGCGAGTAAAGAAAGCTGCTCATCAGCGACTCTAGAATCAAATTGCCTCTGATGGAGCTGGAACTGCTCCTACCCCCCCCCCCCCTTGCCACAGCAGCCATGGCAGAGGAACGTGAGCGCAGACGGTCCCCCTGGTCAAAACTATGAGAGGATGGATGATGGCACAGATAGGCAGCGGCCAACTCACTACATAGAATGTCTCTATAGTCGTTCAGTTTGTCATCTCTCTCAGAGGGTGTAAAAAAAGGCCCCCATTTTGAACCAGTATCGAGGGTCCAACAAGGTGGAGAGCCAGAAGTCACCCGTCTGCCGAATAGTGACAATTCGGCTGTCACTACGCAAGCAAGTGAGCATGCATCGTGCCATTGCCTCCATCTCCACTGCATACTGCCACGTGTGTCTGGGTCCTCTGCCTCATCTTCCTCATCGCCCTGTAGCTACTCTGGCTTCTCATGCTCCTTCTCTCCTGTCACCTGTGTGTAAAAACCACCCATTTCGCTACACATTGCTTGTGATCCAATGTCCTCCTTCTCCTCCAGTTTAGCCCCCACAGGTCTCATGTGGCCGTGAGATCTAGGCACCACGTCTTCAGTCCCCTGACCAGCCAGATTTACTAGCATCTGTTCCAGGACATAAAGCAATGGAATGACGTTGTTTATCCCATAGTCCTGGCGACTGACAAATAACGTAGCCTCCTCAAAGCGCCTGAGCAAAAGGCATGTGTCACGCATGAGCTGCCACTGACTGACATCAAAGTTACACAGAGGACTACTCCTATGCATTTGGATCATCAAGAAATCGTTTATGGCCTTTTTCTGTGGAGGGTGGAATTCCAATGGGTGGAAACGTCACATATCAGCCTATGTTGGGAGATGCTGTTATGCCGCTGCAGCTCAAGGAGGGTGTGCTTTGCGGTGTACAAGTGGCTGAAGTGCATGTAAAGTTTCCTGGCCATTTTTAGGATGTACTGCAAATGGGTGGAAGACTTGGCAGGAACCGCTTGACAACCAGATTGAACACGTGTACCATGCAGCACGCATGGCTCAGCCTTCCTTGATGCAGCGCTGACACCATGTTCTTCCCGTTGTCGGTCACCATGGTTCCGATTTTGAGTTGTCTTGGAGAAAGCCAGGATTCGATTTCTTGATGAAGGACATGGAGTAGTTCATCTAATGTGTGACTCAGTTCGCCCATGCAAATGAGGTGCAGAACAGCATGACACTGCCGTGCCCTGCATATGTGGTATGCTGGAGGGGCACTAAATTGTCCCTGCAGTGAAGGCTGAAGACACAGTGGAGGATGAGGAGGCAGAGGCGGACATTGTCGCAAGATCAACGGCGTGACAACGTGAAGGCGGAAGTGGCGTTATCTGGCCAAGTTTCTGGTGTGGCTGTGCAGGAACCACATTCACCCAGTGAGCCATAAAGGACATGTATTGTCTCTGACCGTAGTTACAGCTCCACACATCGACGCTGCCGTGCACTGTGGCAGATACCGACAGGCTCAAGGACTGGCCCACCTTCTGTTCTACATGTGTGTGCAGGGCTTGTACTGCCTTTTTGCCAAACAAATGACGGCTTGGGACTCTCCACCTCGGCTCGGCACAAGCCAACAGTTCTCTGAAAGGTGTAGAGTCCACCACTTGAAAAGAGAGGGACTGCAGCACCAGCAACTTGGCCAGGAGCAAATTCAGCTTCTGCGCTATTGGATGAGTGCACGGATACTGTTGTCTCTTGGCAATCGCTTCGGTGATTGATTACTGATGGAATGACTGAAGAAGAGGAGCAGGAGCATCAGGACCAGCAGATGATGGGAAGGAAAGACAGCTCCCTTTGGCTGAGGTGGTGGAGCCTTGACTGCCTGAAACCACGTGCATGCCACTGGGTGATGCAGCGGTTGCTGCGGCAGGCTGGACCACCACATTAGAGCCACGGTTCTCCCAGGCCACTTTATGGTGACGCTGCATATGTTGACACAGGGCCGTGGTGCCAACATTGGCACCCTTGCCACTCTTCACCTTCTGCCCACAGATTCTACATATGGCCATGTTCACCTCCTCCGGCAGCTTAACAAAAAACTGCCACACTGCCGAGTAAGTGATTTTACCACCCAACACTAGGTCTGACTTCTGCCGCTGCTTTTGTGAACCCGTGTACCACTAGTTTCTCGGCAGGTAGGCTCCTGCGAAGCGGGTGGTCTAACCCGGGCACGTTTGGCTCCCGACTTCCTACTGCTGCCACCCTGCTGACTCCCGGCCATGCTAGTGACTTGCTGGCTACGCCGCTGCCTCACGTGCAAGCCGCCATCCTCTTCTCCCGATGATGAAGCCCCTAATTTACCTGGCTCCCAAGTGCGATCAGCTACATTATCATCATTGAGTACTGTCTGCACATCACTGATGTCGTCCTCAACGCCACTCTCCTCATCACTACTTGCCTGCTTACGGATGTCTCCTGTACATCTTGGCTGGCCAGTAGCTGCTGACTGTCCTCTAGTAGTTCGCCCTCTCTGTATAGTGGGAGTGAGCACACAGCATATAATACTTCTCTGGCTGAGGGAACAGAAAAGGACAGAAGGAGGTTGAGGACAGGTGAGGGCACAGGGTCTGCTCCCAGGCCATGCCAACTAAGGGTTGTGTCTGACGAACCCACGACTCTTGGCTGGAGGTGTCTGATGTCACTTGGGATGAAGTGGATGACCGAGTCAACCATTCAAGAACCTCTGGGTTGCTGGTCAAGACACGACCGGTAGATGACACCGGGAGCTCAGACCTCTCGCTGCGACTCCTGCCACGCCTCCTTACTCTGCTGCGACCAGTGTCTGCGCCAGAAATATTTAGGCCTCTGCCACACCCCTGTGCAGGGCCTGGCACTTCTCTGTCTGACATACTGTTAGATCAAATAAATAAATAAAAAAGGAAATTAAAACACCCCAAAAAAGTCAGAATTTTTTTTCACTTCACCACACAATGGCTAATAAGCCCCTTTTTTCCCACTAATACATGCTAAAAAGGGCTTTACAACATATAACTGCACTGCTGAACAGCAAATAGGCCCTTATTTTTTCCCACATATACACGACACAAAAGGCTTTACTGAACGGCAACTATATTTTTCTTTTGCACTAATACACGACAAAAAGGGCTTTAGAACATATAACTGCACTACTGAACGGCAAATAAAAAAATAATTTTGTGCCACTAATGCACGCCAAAAAGGGCTGTGACTTTTCCACTTCACCTCACAACAGCTAAGCCCTTTTTTCCCCACTAGTACAAGCCAAATAATGCTTTAGAACATATAACTTCACCGCACAAGGGCAAATAAGACATATAAATATTTCCTTGTATTATACCCTGGTAATGGCTGTATCAAACAGCACTTGCACCCCAATAACAAGAACGCTTTGCTGGAATTACAGAGCTGTATAATGGCAATTTGGATCCCCAGTCAGTGCAGCAAGGTGTAATAGGATTGTTTCTATTACCCAAGCTGTAACCTCCCCCACTGAACCCTGTTTTACATAAATACTGTGGAATGATTCCTCCCTATCCTTTCCCTACACCTTGAATAATATTTCCCTGAACTTGTAAATCGTTTTGTTAGCACAATGAAGTCTTTCCTAGCACTGTCCCTAGCGCCTGCTGACATCTCTCTCTGCACTAAGTACACTGGAAAAGGGCAGAAGATGGCTGAGGCTATTTATAGGTCTGTGACATCACAGGGCTGGCTGATGATTGGCTGCATGCATGGCATTATGGGTGATCCCGCGTTCCCAGAGTTCCTTGCTCAATCTCCTCACACGTGCAGAAGCAATTTTAAGAAAAAATGTGATTCGTTACCACAAAGCGCAAGGAAATTCGGATTCAGTGCAAATCAAATTTTTCCTAAAATTCAGATCGAATTCAACTTCGATTCACTCATCTCTAGCCACAACAGGATAAATGTAACTTTACATAGCGGTTTTTATGAAGTGTGACTCTACTACAGAGGGGGCTTCTAGTAGAGGGTCCCCCTTTATGATATCCATATACAGTAATAACTCATAATGTACATGGGATTTCTCCATGAGAAAACCTCTTTAAACTAACACACAGCTCAGTCAGCAAAAAAATAAAAAAAGTTACTGGTCTCAAAAACCATTCCATGTTAGAAAATCCAGATGCCACTCTATCTGAGCCCTGGTGTATCCCCAAACAGTAGTTTATGATCACAAATGGGGTGTTAATGTATTCAGGAGAAAATAGCAAATAATTTTGGGGTGATATTCTCCTGTTATCTCTTGTGAAAAAGAAAGTTTGGGCCTAAAGTACCAAAGAAAAAAAAAGAAAAATGTACATTTTCACAACCAAGTGTTCTGTGAAATACCTGTTGGGTCAAAGTGCTCACCACACCCCTTAAAAAATTCCTTGGGTGGGTTTTAAAATGTGGTCACTTTTTGGGGATTTCCACTTTAGGGATACCTCAGGGTCTCTTCAAATGCAACATGGTGCCCAAAGACCATTACAACAAACTCTGCCCTCCAAAAACCATATTGCTCTTCTTGTCTTCTGAGTGTTCCCGTGTGCCCATACAGTTTTTATGACCTCATGGGGTGTTTATGTAAACTGCTAAATCCAGGTGATAAATATTGAGGTGTATTTTGCTGTTAACCGGTGATGTGTTACGGTAAAAAATGAATTGAAATGGAAAACCTGCAAAAAAGTGACATTTTTAAAGATCACCTCCATTTTGATTCCATTCTTGTGGAATACGTAAAGAGTTAACAACAAAATCAGTTTTGAATTGTTTGAGGGGTGTCGTTTCTAAAATATTGCATTTTAGAAACGATACCCCTCAAACAATGGGTGGTCTGTATTATGTATGATCCAACTGACCTCAGAACTGAATTGGGCCTTTAAAAAGATGATTTTGGAAATTTTCTTGAAAATATTAAACATTTCTTCTAAAATTCTAAACCTTCTAATGTGGTAAAAAAAATAACAAAATGATGGCAACATAAAGTAGATATATGGTTAATGTTAAAAAAAAATTATGAGGTATAACTGTGTTAAAAGCAGAGAGATTGAAATGTAGAAAATAGTGAACTTCTCCAAGTTTTTCTGTAAATTTTTAATTTTTTTATGAATAAAGGTAAAACATATTGACTCTACCATTAATATGAAGTACAATGTGTCATAAAACTACATTCTTAAAATGGCTTAGATAAGTAAAAACATTCCAAAGTTATTTCCACGTAAATTGACACGTCAGATTTGCAAAATTAGGCTTGCTCAGGAAGAGGGGATAAGTGGCCTGGTTTGGATAAGGAAATATGCAAAGGTTTAGGGATCATGTCTTCCCACTTAAATAAGTACCGTAATCTAAAGAGCCATTAAGCATTTATATTTTATACAGTATTTATGTATTTTATAATTTACTAAAATCCTAAATATTGATGTAACTTGGTTAAGAGAATTTGCTTGGTTGATCTACTGTGATCAGGAAGGAGTAAAACTGGTCCCAATTCCCTAAAATTATTGTTATCTCTCCCTCTGAACCAGAATCCTTAAGGCTTGTAATAGAGCTGGATCTTGACATAGGGGGCACTTAATATGGTGGATCTGGTGAGCTCTAAAATTGGGACACTCCTTTGCTTGGTTTTCCTTCCTCTGAGGGATATCTGGCTTTCACTGTGTTGAAGACTGTCACGGAAGGTGTACAGAAAACTAGAAGACACAAAATGAAGATCCGACTGACTGGATCCAAAACTAAGGAACGAAAGGGATAGCCCTGCAACAGACCTGGCTCTCTCCCTAACTGCTCAGCCTATGCAAACATCTCAATGGTAGATGATCGCATATCCTCGTTCCTCGACTGTATAACACCTGAACACCCTATAATAGTGAGGGGACACGACCACCGGCTCCCTACACTTGATACGGAGGGAGTCAGGGTCACCTGGGATCCAGCAAACAGGAAAATACAAATGAATGAACAAAACTTATCTATAGAAGACTCAGTAGTAGCATCCAACATGCACACACTCCAGGAAGTTCTATAAACCGCAAAGTGATGCAGTATGGGAAGGGATTTAAAGGGATGCAATCAGTGCAACTACATGACAGCTGAGAGAGGCTAACGAGATGAGAAAATGAAAGCAAAACAAAAGGAACCTCAAGGAGGAGGTTCTGAAGGACGTCTGTCAGAGCTTCTCAGATGTCTGGTGGTGACAAAGACCCAAAACTGGGGCTCCACGGTTATTTTGCAAATTACTGTTACCCAGGGAGCTTTGCACTTTGGATTGCTATGTTGAGACTCTTAAATGAGGCTCTGCAGTGTTTTGTAGCTGGGCTCCCCAAGATCAGCTATTGTTTTGTTTGAGTAGTCTCCAAGGCATTGCTCCAGGTTTCTACTCCACACTGATCAGGGGCAACACCCCGAAACAGCTGTCTGTGGATAGATAACAGGCTTAGGTTTTCCCTTGTCACATCCATAAGGCTTGTAATAGAGCTGGATCTTGACATAAGTGCCACTTAATATGGTGCATCTGGTGATCTCTGTAATGGGGACACCCCTTTGCTTGGTTTTCCTTCCCTGGAGGGATATCTAACATTCACTGTGTTGAAAACCCATAACTGGGGCTCCACGTTTATTTTGCATATTTCTGAACCAGAATCGTTAGATCTAATGAGCTCTTTACATGAGATAAGAATTGAACATAATATTGCTAAAAAAACGTCATAGTAACGCTCATTAGCGTTGATCTGGCGGTGTAAATTCACTGCCAATTACCTGATGAATAAGTGAAACGCTCGTTCATCGGGTAATTAGATCGTTTGTACAGCATAAAAAATCCTTGTTTACCGTGGCAGATTGTGCTGTGTAAACACGATCTATTGCCGGGAAACAATGAGTCTGTATGGGGAACAGTGATTGCATTAGAGATTGCTCCTCCCCATACTCTGGGGGAGCTGGAGGAGATTACTGCATGTAAATGCAGCGGTCTCCCCTGCTAGCAATCAGCAAATTGTTGGGAAGGAACACTTCCTTCCCGACAATCTTTTTGTACATCGTCCTGTGTAAAGGGATCCTAAGAAATGTTCAACATTATTAATGTTTGTCTGCACATTTTGCAATTGCAATAATGTTAAGAAAGTTCAGGTGTGGAAGTTCTGCAGAGGAGTCCAGTAGTCTGTCCAGGCTTCTACTCACCTCTTTATAGATACAGTACAAATCATTTTACAGTAGTTTGAGAACGTATTTCCTTTGTGAAACTATGCTGGCTATTAATTTGAGAGCCTCTCAGATTTTTTTTCATAATGCATGTTACTGTAAGCTTACAGTCTATAAGTATACAGTCTATAAGAATCTTTCATGATGAACTGAGTTAGTTAAAAACCCTTTGGTGTAATCCTTCTAGTCTCAGAGCCTTGTTCATGTTTACCTTATTTAAGTGTATCTGTAAAGAATAAATGCAACTGGACTTACTGTAGATTTCTTGAAAACGTTTCACTCGTTCTTCCAACAAGCTTTCTCAATTCTGAGTGACTGTACAAGAAAAAATATGTAACTGAATCAACATCTGGTAATTATACCCAGCATGGGGTCAAAGGTGTTGATCCCATTATCCTAATTGGAGTCAGTTTTTACGTAGATGGCCTCCTTCACACCTCGTTTGTACCAATCGGCCTCCTTATCCAAAACACGTACTTGACTGTCTTCAAAGGTGTGACCTGTTTCTTTTAGATGTAAGTACACGGCTGAATCTTGACCAGAGGTTTTGTCTCTTCTATGCTGAACCATACGCTGATGTAGTTGTTGTTTTGTTGAATAGAGGTGGGGGGGGGGGGGGGTTAGACATCTATTGTCTGCCACATACAATGCTGTCTTGACACATTTTTCTGGGAGGTCATTATCACCTACTGACCTCTGACCCCATAATTACCAGAAGTTGTTTCAGTTACATATTTATTCCCAGAGAATTCTTGTACAGTCACTCAGAATTGAGAAAGCTCTTTGGAAGAACGAGTGAAACGTTTTTAAGAAATCCACAGTAAGTCTTTACAGATATACCATGACCTGGATAAATGAGAACCTTCGCAGACTTATTTAAGTGTATTTATCTAAGGCTGGATCTCCTAAAATAAGCCTGCATATGTTTTAACATTTTTTAAAAAAAAGCTTTACTCTACTACTTAGTCCACCAATGTTCCAACACTTTGATGCCTATGGTGGTCTGTGTTTACCGTGCTGTAGTGATGATGAGCTGACTACTCCACATGACTGCATCAGCCAGTCACTAGCCACAACTGTCACATGACATACCCTAGTTGGTTATGTCATTGCTTCAGCAAGACCAGCACCGCAACAGTGACATGCCCATTTATCCCAGGGAGCTACTAATGCCAATGACTGGTAGCATCAGTCACATGGAGCAGTGAGACATGTGATAGGTACATTAGCCTGCTGCACTGCCACAAAGTAGAGCATGCATGCAGGCAATTCAGTACATACAGTTTCACGTCGACAGTCCGTGCTCCTCGCTGTCCTGCTGTCCCAAGCAGACGCGGGTGTCGCTTCACTCTCCCTGTGTGTATTGGGACTTTTGCTTTTCAGCAGTGCCAGAGTTATTCCTTTCCTCGGTCCTCGGTTTTTGGAACCCTTTGAAATGATATCTTAAGTTAACCCTGTCTGTTACAAGCTCCCCCTGCCACCATCTTTCCACATTCCCAATTCCTTTCATGGTTGCGTCTGAGACCCCTGGTACTAAACTGCAATACCAGGTCTTCTGTTGCCGTTCCTCTTTCCTGTTTGGAGTCAGATAGAAATAAGGGACAAAGACTATTAGCTTCAGCTGACACTAGCACATGTCTAAAGTCAGCCAGTTTAATAACGATGTTTCTGATGACAGAAGTCCTTTAAAGGGTTATCCAGCTTTATACCCCTTTTTAAATTTAGCCAATTAAGCTGCACCCATATGCACGGATCTAGTTCTCAGCACTGGAATATATAGTTCTCAGCACTGGAATAGGTACAGTGCAGTACTGGTCAAATTTAAAAAGGGGTATAAAGCTGGCATGGAATGCCCCTTTAAGGGTTTTAAGATAGTAATTTATTGGGGGAAAAAAATCTTAATTTTCCAGTGCCCTTCAGCCTTTAAACCTCATTCGAAATAAAGTGAGGAAAGATTATAGGCTTTTGGTTGTATTCCCTGATCGACTATATCTCTATATTGTAACTCTATATCTGCTTTGCATAAATGTAGGTTTTATGTACTTGAACATTCAATTCCTTGTGAAGAAGTGGAAAAGTCACTAAATATCAAGCCATTTGTAGGAACTAGGGGTGTTTTAATTGTAAAACAATACAGTAGTATAAATGTGATGCACCTATTGATATATCCAATTTGGTAGAGCTTGAAACTCTATCCTAGCAATAGGTATTTGATCATAATACCATTTACATGGAGGATTGTCTGAGAGTCTGGGATTTTTTCATCTTTCAATAAGGCCAAATACCTGTGTAATCACACTTTTTAATATACTTACAGTATGGAAATTCAAGTTTCCATATCATTGCAATCTCATTAACTTTAGCTTGCAGTGAAAGTGTTTTTAGTGAGAGCATATTAAAAAAAAAAATCCTGACATTTAAAAAAAATCCCAGAAAAATATCTTAAAGTCACATAAATGCGGCTCGGGTGCGGACCCATTCACTTCAATGGGGCCGCAAAAGATGCGAACAGCACTCCGTGTGTGTCCGCATCCGTTGCTTTGTTTCGTGGCCCCGCAAAAAATATATAGCATGTCCTATTCTTGAAATAGTTGTGGATAGCTCACCACCTTTCACAGTATGATTGAGGTGCTCTAGTCTGAGACTGATCCCCCAATCAGTCAAGGTAAAATGGAAAAATGTGAGTAAACGACTGGCACTCACTATGTGGGTCACAACGACAGCATTTATTAACATAAAGGTCACAAGAATAATCACATCAAGTTAAAACATCACGATCGATACAAAAATTTTTACATAAAAATATCCATTGGCGTTGGATCCCTGTTCCGATTTCTAATTCGGATATGACCAAGATGACTTAAACAATTTGGAGCGCTCCATTTTTTTCTTCTCTCGCTGCAAATATTATCGCATTTGAACATTGGAATAAAGTCAGCATTGGAATAGAGCCAGCTAATCCCGCGATATCTCTGGAGAATCACGTGACACGGACCAGAGAGCGGAGACGCCGGCAGCGATTACAGCAGCGTGGTGGGGAGAGCTGAATGACGAGAGAACCGGACATTTGGATAGACCGGTAAGCAATACATCTCTACAGCATTGACCATCAGACATTAAGCATTGTGGAAGAGGTATTTGAAACCTCACATTCTGTGGACAGTGGGATCCGAATTTATATATATTTCTACCCGGATGCATACTACCTTGTCTTAAAGGGACACTGCTATAGATTGATTTGAACATCCAAGTGGAACATTGGGACTGTTATCTAACATCAAAGGATAGTCCTCACTATATGCAGCAGATCTCTTCATATACCAATGGTTTTATTAGAATTTTAATTTTTAAAGGGATATTTTTATGTAAAAAAATTTTGTATCGATCGTGATGTTTTAACTTGATGTGATTATTCTTGTGACCTTTATGTTAATAAATGCTGTCGTTGTGACCCACATAGTGAGTGCCAGTCGTTTACTCACATGTCCTATTCTTGTCCGTTATGCAAATTGCAGAAGGCACACGGGCGGCTTCCGTGTTTTGCGGATGTGCGGTTTGCGGACCGCAAAAAAACTGAACGGTCGTGTGCATGAGGCCAAAGACTGAGATAAAACCACTACTTAAAACGGTAAAGGAAAACTTATTACAAAGAAAATTATTTTAATCAAAATTGAAATGGTAAAAATTATTCCATTACACATTTCTTACATCATCAGTCCATAACTGTCACTGCTACACTTCTTTTATTAGAAACATTACTGAACTATTTAAACTCCCATTTTTGTCACCAATACTCCCCTCTTCTCCTTGCTTTGTGTGCAGTTGCACGGCTGCTTCTAATTATTAATCAGCTTCTGCTATAAATGCTGGACTGCCCTCTCACGTCTTGCCTGAGCTTAGGTTCCTACTTTACTAATTTAACTAGTGAAGGTGTGCTGTTCTGATTGTCTGCCCATGTATAGAGCTTCTGCTTGTGACCCAGCTCTGATGGTTCATTGCCTGCCCTGACCTTAGCCTGTCTATTGTACTGAAACTTTGCTGCCAGACTTGACCACCCATTAGTTTCACTGAATTGTATGAACTTTGCCTGCACTGACCTCTGCCTATTTACCGACTACAGCATTGCCTGACTCCTTGATGTTTCACACCGGTTTCTCTGATCCCCTTGGCACATCTGCCAACTACACCAGGACTATTGCAAGAGGTAGTGGCCTGGGGGGGGTCCCCTGGAGCAAAGACCAGATCCCTGTACTTTATGTAACCCCTTCAGGACCCTGGGATTTTCCATTTTCACGTTTTCGTTTTTCACTCCCTGCCTTCCCATAGTCCTAACTTTTTTATTTTTCCATTCACACCGCCTTATAAGGGCTTATTTTGTGGGACAAGTTGTACTTTCTAATAGCACCAATTACAGTTGCATGCCATGTAGTAGGAAGAGGAAAAAAATTCCAAATGGGGTAGAATTGGGAAAAAATGCTTTCTGATAATAGGTTTTTATTTTTTTTACACTGTACACTATGCAGTAAAATTGACCTGCTACCTTCATTCTCCAGGTCAGTACGGTTACAACCATACCACACTTGTATAATTTTCTTGCGTTTTAATACTGAAAAAAAAATTAAAACCTTTGAGGAAAAAAACTTTTTTTTATAACCAGATTCTGACCCCTATAACTTTTTTTTTTGTTATGTGTACAGAGCTATGTGGGGGCTTATTTTTTGCAGGACGATCTGTTCTTTTCAGTAATACCAATATGAAGTGTGTGCGACTTTTTGATCACTTGCCGTATGCCGTTAATATTGTTATATTTTAATTGTATGGGCATTTTTGCACACGGCGATGCCCATGATGTTTTTTTTTGTTTGGTAAAGTATTTTTATTTTAAGGAAAGGGGGGGTGATTTGAACTTTTTTTTTTATTTTTTTTATTTGTAAAAACTTTTTTTAACTTTTTTTTTAAGTCACCTTGGGTGACAATAACTGGCAATCATTAGATTACCCATTGTTTTCATTGATGACTAAATAGCCATCATTGAACACTTCATTTGGAATTTAACAATAGAATGCTGCCACCTAGTGGCCTGTATTGGTATATTCCTGAAATAGGCACCGAAGCCTCAAGCAGGCTTCGGGCTATTTCAGCAGTGTAACAGGCTACCCGATCTCAGTCGGGGTATGCTATTACTGGAGCAGAAGCGCACAACTTCCCCTTCCGGTGTGATCATTTACCCTGGTCACATTTGACCACGGCATCTGAAGGGAAAAATGTATGCGATCAGCCTACATGTGCTGCAGGTCTCTGCTATTTAAAATAGCAGAAACCCGGCTGCTTTGGCACCTGCTGCAAGTGCGAGCGAGCACCATGTTTGAACTTGTTTTAAATAAGATAGAAACCTGTGGTACATTTTGGCTCTTGGGCACTGCAGTCTGCATTTGACCAGTCTCAAAAAAACCTTAAGCCAGCCTTGCATAAAATTTAATATAGGTTCCATGAGTTATTTTCAACTAGTAGCTATGCCTTTCTCTTCATGAAAAACACAACGCCTGCTCTCTTCCACATCCATGATGTGTGGGTATCATTCTGAGCATCTTTGAAGCTGGCACTATTTGGAAATAACTGTTTTATGTTTTGTTTTTATTTGGTTTTTTTTTTACAGTAAAGTAACACACAAAGACCTTGACCCACCAGTAAAATTGTAATGGAGTATGTGATATTGTATACATTTCATTATTGCATTTGTTCAATAAAACAAGTTTAAAATAAAACAGATACTTGATTTAGCCATATGTGCATTTGGGCATTGTGTCTGGCATAGGGAGCATTGATGACATTCTGACTGTCATGAAGGCATTGGGGCAGGCATAGGTGGCATTGACAGCATCATGGCTGTTGTGGAGACATTGTGGCTGGCATAAGAAAAAATGAGATTGTTATGGGGGCATTGCGGCGAATATAATGGTGTTGACTGCTGTGAGTGCAATCTATGGTTGTCATGGAGGATGTATGGTGTAAAATGGAGAAGTCTGGGCAGAAAAATATGCAGTGTAGTGTCATACAATAGCTGGAAAAAAGCCTTTATCCAGGTCTGGACCAGATGGACACAATAGGAAAATTAGCAAATTATACTTGCCTAGTGACAAGTATGAAAAATGCAGAATTATATATTGTAATTTTTTTTAAATATAGGGACATGAAAAGTTTTTAAAAAATCTCACCAAAAATGTATGTTTAATGCATAACATGACTTAAACAATAGGTCATTTTCAGTTGGGTTGAGATCTGGGTTTTGAGTGGGCCATTGGAACACCTTTATTCTTTTCTTATTTAGCCATTCTTTTTGTAGTTTTGGTGGTGTGCTAGAGCTCAGTTCTGGCCTCTCATATGACTGTAGAATACTTTGGTATACACAGGAGTTTATGGTCAACTCTATGATTGTGAGGTGCCCGGATCCTATGGCTGACAAACAGCCCAGATAATCACCCCTACACCACCACGCTTGACAGTTAACATGAGCTGATTGTGCTGTGTTTGGTTAATGTCAAATGTGGAGCTGTACATTATGGCTAAACATCTTCACATTAGTCTTGTCTTTGTTATGGCATTCCTTGTAAAGAAGACAAACTTGTTCAGTCTTTTTCAAATTGTGCTGTCATGAACTTGAACATTCAGCATGTTGGATGAAGCCTGTAGAGTCCTAGATGTAGCTCTTAATTTTTTGCAATTTTTTTTTTTTAGTACTGCATGGTCAGACCTTGTGATGAATTTGCTGGGATGTCCACTCCTGGGAACATTGTAAACTGTCTTGAGTGTTTTTAATTTGCGAATAATCTTTCTCAGTGTAGAATGATCGACTTCAGGTGGTAAGGGTGTACTTTTTTTTTTTTTCACTTTTTCACACACAGCATCTGCATTTTGGCCTAGTTTTGGTTAAATAATGCCCATTTGTCATTTGTCATTTTCCCCTTATCTTAGATTGTATTTATCTAGTTTTAAGATTTTTTAACCACTTCATTAACGGAGTGTTTATCCCCCTTCCTTACTAGGCTAGTTTTTCAGTTGTAGCAATGCGTCTATCTAACTGCAAATAACTGATTAATTTCTGAGCCAGCCTACATCTATTTGTTCCATTAGATGATGGATATAATATTAAAATAAATATTTAAGGAAAAACTGTAAAAATTTGGAAAAACATGGCTACTGGCTGGGCCCGTCGCAAGATTTCATAATAGAACGCATTTTGGATTTTGGCAGCCTATTTTTCTATTGCTGGTTTTATAGCACCGTACTGCCAGAAAAATCTTGTACAGTGCCAAAACACAACAAGCCCCTTCAAAGTGACTTTTTTATGTTATTCATCTTGGGGAAATTTGCACATTTTAAGTTTTTTTTTTAAGTTATTTTTTTATTTATTCAAGGCAGGAAGAGGTTAATTCCCAGCATGAAGGCTGACATTTCATTTTAAAGCCAGGTGGCGCTCTTACCTAACAAAAAGCGCTCCCTGACGGCTTTTAGATTTTACAATGTAATAGACTCCTGTAGCTGGATGCTACAAGCGTCTATTACTGCCTGACCGCTCCCACTGGCCACGGCACACCTCCCTGTGACCTAAGCTGTCTGATGACAGCGCAGTCACAGCGTTCTGTGGCGGCACGGGCCGCCAGCACATTGCGATGTAGCACAACGCTTTTATAAGTTGGGTTACAGTTAAGAGCCTACTGCCGCGATATATAAAGTCGTGCGGCGGTAGGCAAGTGGTAAAGACCACGTTTGTTTATGTCCTGATATGCACATTGTTAGATTAGTCAGGGTCAGTATTTTGAAAACTACCAAGCCTGTGTAAAGCGGTGTTGACAGTATGCAGAAACTGGTGTGATTGAGGAATATCATCCAGTGAAAGGGGATTCTGTGGACCTCAACAACTTGTTGACAAAAGGGGTCAGAGGAGGATATCAAGAGTAGTTCTGATGAAAAAGCAGTACACAGATTAATCCAGGTTTCTTTTCCTTCTGATGGGAAGGAAAGAATTTGGCGCAAGTCGATGAACCCTGTTATGTGTCAGCAGTTCCGGCTGGTAGTCGTGGAGTAATGGTGTGGCAAATGTTTTCTTCATACACTGTGAATCCTCTGATACTGGTGGATGGATGTTTGGACTAAGGTTTGAGGCTGACCAAGTTCATTTCTGTTAGCTTTTTACCCTATGGCAAATGGACACTTTGAGTAGTACAATGCACCATGCCTGTATGATTATGGCTTGGTTCCAGGAACATGACAACTAGATTTTCTTGATCCCTGACCTTCAAAGTCCCCAGAACAGTTTGTTTAAAACATGTCAATACTACCATCTCATTTGCGTCAAATGGGAGAAGCTGTCTTGTCCGAATGCGCCAATATCGCTGCAGATCAGTTTCAAACCCTAGTGAAATCTATTCCACAAAGAATAGCTGCAGCTCTGAAGGCCAAAAGAGGTCCTAAGTGCTGCTAGATGGGTGTGTCTAATCAAGTGATCCTTCAGTGTATATTGGCATAAATGTATCTAGAATATGGTATGCATCATGTATTTAGCATTTATCAGCCTAAAGTACTTCAATCCAACTTACCACAAGCTGTGCAGCATTACTGAGCATGGGCAGTGACAACAGAACTCTGAAGGACAGAATAATGTTTTGCAAAGTAAATGAACACTAAGTCAGGATGGTCAGGAGCACAAATATGGTCTTCTTTTAACTCTTTGAAGGAGCAAAAAGGTTATAAATGACAGACTGTGGGCAGATGTCTGAGATGTTTACTGATATATGTAAACACGCAGCATAACGTCAGGAAATATAAACGGCTCTTCTAGAACGCTCGAGAAACAATAAATTTAATTAAAATGAGTATGATCTCTAACAAAACAAACAAGTGAAACAAAACAATATGTTTCTAGCTCCTTTCTTCTCATTCCCGAACACCATTGCTTTCTTTTTTGTCACACATGCCATTTTGATTAAAGTGTTTACTTCTTGGATCAGATTGATGCATGCGATGCAAGTGGCTGCATCTACCCTGATATGAACTAATATAGAGTACTAAAGATATTTGATGCTAATGAAATGACATATTTTACCAGGAAATAAATTGTGATATTTTATTGAGCAGAAAGTTTGAAAAGTAATGAACATCAAACAACTATAATGTTCAGATATCATCGGGTTAATTCAAATAGAAAACGGTTTATGCACAAAGTAAATGTATTATGTCACAGCCACCTTTGATGGCCACTGGAAGTAATGTAACTGACTCTCCGAGATTAACTTGGGTATTGGGGGTTAGATGTGCCGTTCTGCCTTTTACAGATGATTAACTGCTCAGGCTACCTGCACACGGGTTGTCATACAGAATTTGTGTGGACTTTCAGGCAAATTCTGCACGTAATCCACAGCATGTGCAGGTACCCCTAAGGTTTCATTCACATGTTCGCAATTCTGTTCCGCATTTTGCGGAACGGAATTGCGGACCCATTCATTTCTATGGGGCTGCACCATGTGCTGCCCGGATCCGGAAATGAGGACCTGCACTTCCGGTTCTGCAATTCCAATCCCCCCCCAAAAATAGAAACACGTCCTATTCTTGTCCGCAATTGTGGACAAGTTTAGGCATTTTCTATTAAGTGCCGGTGATGTGCGGTCCGCAAAATGCGAAACGCACATTGCCGGTGTCCGTGTTTTGCGGATCTGTGGATCCACAAAACACACACGGATGTGTGAATCGACCCTAAGGACGAAGGCTATTTTGAGCCTTCAGGACTGTAGTTTTTTGTCAATTTTAATTATTTTTTATTTTATTTCCCAGACAACAAAGCTGTATGGTGGCTTTGTTTGTTGTGGGCATAATAAAAAAAATTATACTGTTTTAGAGTATGTATAATTTATTGATTAACTTTTACTCATTTTTGGTTGGTGGATGGAAAATAACCCCAGCAATTCCAATTGTGTATGTTTTTATACCATGGACCATGCAGTATAGTTAACAGGACCTTTTAACGGTCCTGACATTACCATATAAATACCTGGCAGTGTAGGGCATATTGATGAGATTTGATATCACTGATTTATTAATTTATTTAAACATATTTTATTCTTAGTATTTCAGCACGTCAATAGATATACATAGTAAGGCATACATTACTGAGGTATACAAATTGTTATTCAGTAATAACATGTTATTCATTTTTGGCTTTTTCAGGACCCCCCTCCCGCAACTCCCAAACCCCCTCCTTTCCCAACCCCCCCTTCCCCCTACTGATCTCAGAAATGTCGTTGTGTAAAGTGGTATTTGCTGCCTACATGAATAAAGCTAACAGACAATGTTACAAAATATGTCAATAAACATGAATCTTATTTTGTATTCAGACATCTCATTTTTCATATTTCCTGATCTTTAAATAGCTTGTACCAAGGATCTGCTGGGTCTGTTAATCCTAGCTTAAGAAACCATTCTCTACTTATAAACGTTCTAATAGTCGCAAGAATCTACTCATTCGAGAAGAAAGTTATCATGTATTTCTTCCATTTATTAAAAAACGGGTAGGTTAATGAGGATTTCCAGTGTTCTGCTTCTATACGCTCAAGTGTTAGACACTTGGTCGTCTGTTGTATGACCTCAATCAGTGGAGGAGAGTCAGGTTTGAGCCAATGACTCAAGAGACATATGGAATAATAGTAATTCTGGGTCTATCTGTATCTTGGTAAGGCCTTTTCGGTTGACCATTGATACAAGAGATTGCCAGAACATTTGTACACTTGTGCAAGACCATAAACCATGAGTGACATCTGTGTTAGGTAATTGGCAATTTGGACATTTGGAGTTATCCTGTCTTCTAATACTTCTACTCTGGCATCTCAGGGTTTATAAAAACCATATATGGCTCTATGGATCAATTTTAAATATGACTCTCTCCAGACTTCACTACTTTGCTGATCAGTGACCACCCCTCCAGTAACTGCTCCGGAAGCTGCAGATTCAGGAAGTCTTTAAGCCAAGGCCTAAATAACTGTGAGTCTCCTAGTTTAGAGGTCAGATCCCTCTTAGATCCATATATGGTAGATCGGTATTTTCTAATGTTGTTGGAGTCTATGAATATGTCAAAGGCGTTAACGTTAAACTCTCTCGTCATATTCACTCCCCTAGACCAGGGGTAGGCAACCTCCGGCTCCCAGCTGTTGTGAAACTACAACTCCCAATATGCATACTTGTTCTGCTCTTCTAAGAACTCTCATAGAAATGAATGGGGCATGCTGGGAATTGTAGTTTCACAACAGCTGGGAGCCGGAGGAATGCCATGATCTGGTGATATGCCAGAAAATGATCAGAGGGTAGCCCATTGGGATCGAAGTTCTTGGAAGTTATAATATCTTTTCTCAGATGCCTAACTTCCTTCAGTCCCCTTTCTGCCCACTTAGCGAACTGTTTATTTATCGAGGTTGCTCTAAACTCAAGGTGCTTCCATAATGACATCTTTTTAGATATAAAAAATGTAAGGTTGTATATTTTTCTAACCACTTTCCAAGTTGCTATTGTGTCCCTCATTAGTATACTATGTTCTATTGCGTTAGGTAACAAGGCATATCTAGTATGTAGTAGGGTGTCAAGGTTCCAAGGTTTAGCCATCTTTCTCTAATGGTAGCACTGAATAATGTGAGGTTTTATTCAACCAGTCTAGACAATATCTCCTGAGACTGGCAAGATTTTTTTTCCTGACATCTGGAAAGCTGACACCACCTCTGTTTCTGTGCCTAGTTAAAGTTGCTAGAGATATTCTCTTCCGCTTAGATTGCCAAATGGAGACCCTAAACGCTTTCACAAGTGATTGTATGTCAGTATGCCTCAGCAGAATAGGGAGTGTTTGCATGGGATAGAGGAGTTTTCCCATACTCATCATCTTCAATAGATGACACCTGCCCAGGAATCAGATTGCCCAAGAGTTGATCTTAGAGCTCACTTCTTTCGGAGGGTAATTCAGTAAGTAGAGGGATTCTGGAGTCTTACCTATTTTGATCCCTGAGTATCTAATATGTTTGGGGGCCACTGTGACCAAGTCTCCCAAAGAACTGCCCCTATGGATGATTTGTGATGGTGAAAGGTCCAGCAATTCGCACTTAGACCTATTCACTTCAAACCCTGAGTAATTGCCAAATTGCCTCAGAAGATTGAACAGGTTTGGGAGATCTTTCTGGGGATTAGCTAAAAACATCAGCAGATCATCCGCAAACAGAGTGTGTTTAATTGTATGTTTACCTATTGTTATGCCCTCAATATTCTTATTTAGGGTTACAGCCCTCAAAAGTGGTTCTAGAGCAAGATTGAATAACAAAAGTGATAGTGGGCACCCCTGCATGGTGCCCTTTTGTAGGGCAAAGGGACGTGAAAGGAAACCTGGGATAGAGATCATTGCCATTGGGGAATGGTATAAGTAAGTAATATATGTTCTGAATTGGCCTGAAAATCCCATGGCATCAAGTACTTCATTCAACCATCCCCAGCTCACGTTATCAAATGCTTTTTCTGCATCTATGGCCAGTAAAGCTGGGGATGGGTGAAGGTGGGGGTATAGTTTTACGTTATCTAGCACTGCCAACACTTTCCTAATATTATACACTGCCAATCTTCCCTGGATAAATCCAACCTGGTGGGGTGTTATAATTTTGGGCATGAACGTGGCCAACCTATCCACCATTATTCTGGACAAATACTTAAGATCATTGTCAATAAGAGAAATGAAGAAGCTAGGGTAGAGTCCTTGCCCTGTTTTGGGAGTACTTTGATAAATGCCGTATTCATATCAAGTGGTATTATTTGGCCTTGGAGCACCTGATTATATAGGGACGTGAGGACTTTCACTATTTTCGGGGCTAGTATTTTGTTAAATTTATTAGTGTAGCCATCTGGGCCTGGGGCTTTGCCATTACTCGATTGGCTTATAACCCTCTGGACTTCTGCTTCCGTAATAGGTTGATTCAGAAACGTTAGATCCTCTAGTGAGATTTGAGGCATATTTAGATTTTCTAACCAAGATCTCCCAGATTGAAATCCTTCTGTGGGGGTCGCATATAGTTTTTCATAATATTCCCTAAGAATGTCTAATATATCTTTTGGGTGGGGCACAACTTACCCAACGGGTTCTTTAGCATAGGGATTATAGCTGGGAGTTTCATTCCTAGGGAGGCTAAAAGTTTGCCCGATTTATTCCCATAATTGAATAAACGTGCTTCCCTCCTTTTTCCGGCTAACTTCTTTTATCCTGAACCACCTATCTATCATACTCCGTTTTGGTATTGCCCACTTTTGTGTATTTGTGTTGGAAGGGTAAGATTGAAAAGCAGTGTGTTTCTAAGATTGATCGTCAAATCTCTCAATCTCTGCTGTGATTTATTCTTTATGCCTTTTATGTAAGCTATGATCTTCCCTCTAATCACCGCTTTCCCTGCTCTCCAAACTAATTGTGTATCCTCGGAACCTGAATTTATGTCTCAATATTCTCCCCACCAATGATTCAGCAGCTCCGCAAATTCTTCATTTAAAGCCATATCAGAAGGGAATCTCTACAAGAAATCTGTCCCTTTCCGTATATGTTCTGTTATTTCCAAAATTACAGGGGAGTGTTCTGATATTATCATATCACCTATTTCAATCTTTATTGTTTTCTGAAGGACTGTATTTGTTATTAAAAAATATTCAAGGCGAGACCAGGAATTATGCACTGCTGAGAAATGAGTATATTCCCTCCCTTCAGGGTTGAGTTGTCTCCATGCATCAAATAGCCCAGTGTCGGGCGTTAGTTTGGATAGGGCTGTATCTCTCTATCTGGGTACTATCTGTTTTGTGCTGCGACGGTCTTCCTTATGTACCATTACTGCATTCATATCTCCTGCCACTATTTTACATGCTGCCAATGACATGTGTCATTCAGTATACTATTCTTCAAATCCCCAAAGAATACTGAGTTGTTATCATTTGGAGCATAAACATTATATATGCTCAGGTTTTCCGTTGTCAAGTTAAGATGTATGTGGTTAAGTCTGCCCTCCTGGTCCTCAGAGTTTAACAAAATAACATGGGATAACTTTTTGTGGATTAGGAGCATGACACCCCCCCCCCCCCCCCCCTTAGAACCCTTAGATGGTGAGCCCAAAACCTGACCCACCCATAAACGCTGCATGCGAAAAAAATCCTCTCTGGGTAGATGAGTTGCCTGTAGTAGTGCTATGTCAGTTTTTAACCGTTTTAAGGTGTCTAAGTACCATTAACCTTTTGTGAGGGGACCTCAGACCCTTAACATTACATGTAACTAATCTTGTCATTTTTACATTTCAAGCTAGATACCTGCCTAAAGACCGAAATATCCCTAGTTTGCACATTGTGCTGTATCCGAGATGAGTTAACAATTCCCATAAACCCTATCCCCTTAAACTCCACAAACAAGTTTGAACATGAACAAAACTTACAACCATACATTTCGGACCTCACTTCTTCCCAGCATATCTTCTGCTTTCCCAACATGGGTGTAGTGTCGAAAGAGATGTAAGTCTGTGAAGGTTCTCATTTATCCAGGTCATGGTATATCTGTAAAGAATAAATCAAGGCAACTGGACGTACAGTAGATTTCTTGAAAACGTTTCACTCGTTCTTCCAACGAGCTTTCTCAATTCTGAGTGACTGTACAAGAATTCTCTGGGAATAAATATGTAACTGAATCAACATCTGGTAAATATACCCAGCATGGGGTCAGAGGTCATTATACTCCAATTAGGATAATAGAATCAACACCTTTGACCCCATGCTGGGTATAATGACCTCTCACCCCATGCTGGGTATAATTACCAGATGTTGATTTAGTTACATATTTATTCTCAGAGAATTCTTGTACAGTCACTCAGAATTGAGAAAGCTTGTTGGAAGAACGAGTGAAACGTTTTCAAGAAATCTACAGTACGTCCAGTTGCCTTGATTTATTCTTTACAGATATTGAAAGAGATGTAAGGAAGGCTCAAAACCTCCCGCTCAATGCATTCTTTTGAAGTAATACTGGGAAGCATCTAATGGCATTTACAAAGTATTAGTGACTTTTCTTCTTCTTCTTTTTTTTTAATGCAATACCATGTCCCTAGAGGTTCAAAACTCACTAATAGGGTTAAAATACTGTAGCCTCTGGGGTTCTAAAAGATAATTTATCACGGATCCGCCTGGATACTTGTTCTTTTCCTTTGTTCTTTCGGATCTAGGTCCAGACTGGATTCCTGGAGCTGTGACGATAGGTCCCTCTGCGGGGAGTAGTAATGGCTCCTATTCTCGCGTGGTGCTGGGTCCTTTGCGCGTATAGTTTCATTTTGTAGAGCCTTTTTCGCCTCCTGAAAGTCGTGGAAAGCCTCATAGGAGCCATCGGTAAGGTATATCCGTAGGATCGCAGGATAAAGTAATGCAAATTTCATCTGCGCACAGTGTAATTCGGAGCAGATAGATGAAAATTCCTGCCTTCTTTTTGCTACTTCTGCCGAAAAATCTTCAAAGAGAAGAATTCAGTGTCCCTGGATTTCTAGCAGTGCCTTGCGACTTTTGTATGCCCAAACTAATACGGGGCTATAGATTCAGGGATCCCGACTAACCTGAGGTTATTCCGTTGGGAGCGGTTCTCTAGATCTTCAATCTTTGCACCCATTCTTTTGTTCTTGGGAATTCCTCTTTCAGGTAAATGTAGTTATCCTCAAGAGAGCTGACTCTCTCCTCCACTGACTCTAAGCGGTGACCATGATCTGCCAAATCCCGGCTTATGTGCGCCAGGGCCTCCGAGACTGTGGATGAGAGGGATTCTTGTAGGTCCGGTAGAATCCTTGCCGCGACCTCAATTGCTAGCCTCTTGTAGTTTATTTTTCAGCTCTTCGCTGACGTCTTCTCCGTCCAGGGAATCTTCTTCGGGCGGCAATGGAGGAACTACCTCGTGTTCCTGCTGTGGCGCGGGGTCCGCCATGTTGAGCGCCACAGCAGAACACAATAAAAGCACACAGAGCTATGGGGACTGGGTATTGCAGATGTGCTAGCGGCCATCTAGCACCCATGTCCTCAGCTCTAGGCACAAAATCCCGGTGACAGGTTCCCTTTAAGTGCATGATAGGCCCGGGGCTGTCTATCCAACTTGGACCCCTCCCTCCATTTTAGTTTAGTTTTTTTTTATGAAGAGTTTGTGGTGCTTTGTGAGCCCCACAGTCTCTTCCTAGGCCATATGACATCTCCAGACTAAAAACAAATGCCAAAAATTACCCCAAATTGGCTCCTAAACTGAAAAATGTGGTCGCCAAATTTAATAATTTACATACAGTTGCAAGAAAAAGTATGTGAACCCTTTGGAATGATATGGATTTCTGCACAAATTGGTCATAACATGTGATCTGATCTTCATCTAAGTCACAACAATAGACAATTACAGTCTGCTTAAACTAATAACACACAAATAATTAAATGTTACCATGTTTTTATTGAACACAACATGTAAACATTCACAATGCGGGTGGAAAAAGTATGTGAACCCCTAGACTAATGACATCTCCAAGAGCTAATTGGAGTGAGGTGTCAGCCAACTCGAGTCCAATCAATGAGATGAGATTGGAGGTGTTGGTTACAGCTGCCCTGCCCTATAAAAAAAACACACCAGTTCTGGATTTGCTTTTCACAAGAAGCATTGCCTGATGTGATTGATGCCTCGCACAAAAGAGCTCTCAGAAGACCTACGATTAAGAATTGTTGACTTGCATAAAGCTGGAAAGGGTTATAAAAGTATCAACAAAAGCCTTGCTTTTCATCAGTCCACGGTAAGACAAATTGTCTATAAATGCAGAAAGTTCAGCACTGCTGCTACTCTCCCTAGAAGTAGCCGTCCTGTAAAGATGACTGCAAGAGCACAGCGCAGACTGCTCAATGAGGTGAAGAAGAATCCTAGAGTGTCAGCTAAAGACTTACAAAAGTCTCTAGCATATGCTAACATCCCTGTTAGCGAATCTACGATACGTAAAATACTAAACAAGAGTGGATTTCATGGGAGGATTCCACAGAGGAAGCCACTGCTGTAAAAAAAAAAAACATTGCTGCACGTTTACAGTTTGCACAAGAGCACCTGGATGTTCCACAGCAGTATTGGCAAAATACTCTGTGGACAGATGAAACCAAAGTTGAGTTGTTTGGAAGAAACACACAACACTATGTGTGGAGAAAAAGAGGCACATCACATCAACATCAAAACTCATTCCAACTGTGAAGTATGGTGGTGGGGGCATCATGGTTTGGGGCTGCTTTGCTGCGTCAGGGCCAGGACGGATTGCTATCATCGAAGGAAAAACGAATTCCCAAGTTTATCAAGACATTTTGCAGGAGAACTTAAGGCCATCTGTCCACCAGCTGAAGCTCAACAGAAGATGGGTGTTGCAACAGGACAGCGACCCAAAGCATAGAACAGAATGGCTTAAACAGAAGAAAATACGCCTTCTGGAGTGGCCCAGTCTGAGTCCTGACCTCAACCCGATTGAGATGCTGTGGCATGACCTCAAGAAAGCGATTCACACCAGACATTCCAAGAATTTTACTGAACTGAAACAGTTCTGTAAAGAGGAATGGTCAAGAATTACTCCAGACTGTTGTGCACGTCTGATCTGCAACTACAGGAAACATTTGGTTGAAGTTATTGCTGCCAAAGGAGGTTCAACCAGTTATTAAATCCAAGGGTTCACATACTTTTTTCACCTGCACTGTGAACTTTTACATGGTGTGTTCAATAAAAACATGGTAACATTTAATTCTTTGTGTGTTATTAGTTTAAGCAGACTGTGATTGAATATTGTTGTGACTTAGATGAAGATCAGATCACATTTTTTGACCAATTTGTGCAGAAATCCATATCATTCCAAAGGGTTCACATACTTTTTCTTGCAGCTGTATAATTATAATAAAAAAGACTTGGAGGGGAATACAGCAACACATAGCTCTTACATCCAGGGACATCTCCTGTCATGTAGACCTTCTCTTTCCTCTTCTCCTCCATTAGACCGTCATTACTAATACTTTCAGCCGCATCTCGTCTCTACAGATTTTGTAACACAGACTCGTTAGATTTCTCAATTTTTCCATCAACCCCCCCATCCTGGTGTCCCTACAGTGTCATCCTTCTGCCACCCCCAATACTGTGCCCGTTGTGCCCCCCAATGTCCCAGGTACTATACTGCTGAAAAAATAGTGACCCTAATAGACATAAATGGGTCCTTTATCAAACTGGTGTAAAGTAGAACTGGATTTCCAAAAGAGCTGTCAAAACGAAAGGTGAGATCTGATTGGTTGCTCTGGGCAACTAAGCCAGTTTTACTTTACACCAGTTTGATAAATGACCCCAAATGGCCCTTTAGTGTCCACAGCAGCTATAATGTCCCCTAAGGTGCCCCCAATAATAATAACACCCTATATTTTGCTCCAGTTAGTAATCCATGTATAGTGTCCCCAAAAATAATAGAATTGCTCCTATAGTGCCTCCCCAATAGTAAGGCCCTCCACGCTGCCCTCATATAGTAATTTCCCCCACACTGCCACCCATAGTAATCCCCCCATAGTAATTTGCCCCGCACACTGCCCCCACACAGTAATTTTCCCCACACTGCCCCCACACAGTAGTTTACCCCACACAGTAATTTTCCCCACACTGCCCCCACACAGTAGTTTACCTCACACAGTAGTTTACCCCACATTGCCCCACACAGTAGTTTACCCCACATGGCCCCCACACCGTAATTTCCCCCACATTGCTCCACACAGTAGTTTCCCCCACATTGCCCCCACACAGTAGTTTCCCCCACACTGCCCCCACACAGTCATTTTCCCCACACTGCCCCCACACAGTAATTTCCCCCACATAGTAGTTTACCCCACACAGTAGTTTACCCCACACTGCCCCTACACAGTAGTTTCCCCCACAAAGTAGTTCCCCCACACTGCCCCCACATAGTAATTTGCTCCCACATAGTAATCTCTACCATAATAATTTGCCCCCACATAGTAATTTGCCCCCATACTGCAATTTCCCCCGATGTACTGTCTGTTCACATGTCCTCCTGTGTCCCTCCCCCCATGTTCCATGTTCCTCAAAGTTGGCACATAAATAAAAAAAAGCTAAATACTCACATATGTCCAGCCACACAATGGAAGGCTCGTACACTTCACTGTGCTGCGTCCTGACACAGGCGCGCGATGACGTCATCACGTACGCCTGTGCCGGTATTTCACTACTGCATAGGCCTCAGGCCTACTAGGCATGAAGCCTATGGCAGTGATCGGCAGCGGGGCAGGGAACTAAGCGCTCCCGTTTCCCGCTGCAGCATGTGGGGATTCAGGTTGGCGTTGGGCCCCCCAGCGGTGCTAGGCTCGGGGCTGCCGACCCGAACATCCCTATTGTAATCCGCCACTGATTGGAGGGATATGCCACCAATGTCAGATAGGTGCAGGTCCAACCTCGGGGACCCACACATCTCTCTAGAACAGGACCCGCAGTTGGAGAGCACCTGCACATGTCCAGCCACTAGTGTTGAGCAAAACAAAGTTAACGAGGTGGAATTCTATCTGATTTTCAGGATCATAGTGGTCTTGTGCTTAGTGGTAACAAGTCAGATGTTTTCTAAAATGACTGCTGCACATGGCAGATAGCCAGCCCCTATGATGTAACAGCTAAATAAAAACCTCATCCTGCCCGGTCTCTGACATTTAACAGTGAACTGAGTATAGGGAGAGATGTGACAAGTGCTAGGGAAAGTGTTTTTTCCAAAGCTTTTAATAGTATAATCTGGGATAGGGACAATGTCAGGAGACCGTAGGGAGAGTTTACAGAGACTGTAGGAATGGCATAGGGAGACTGCAGCACACTGCAGGCTCTGTAAGCTGAAGAGATCCATAGGAGACCGTGCAGTTTGCATCAATCCCATATGTAGGGCCACAGAGCTATCTACATGAACGGTGTCCACCTTGTTTGATAGATAATCAATTCTATTATGCCTTGATTCTCAAATTGGGGTAAATATATTTAATATAACTTATTGGGGTGCCCACCTTGTTTAATAGATAAGCAATTCTATTGCGCCTTGATTCTCAAATTGGGGTGAATAAGCTGTATAATATAACTGTTATTTGGGTGCCCACCTTGTTTCATATGTAAACAATTCCATTAGGCCTTGATTCTCAAATTGGGGTGAATAAGCTGTATAATATAACTGTTATTTGGGTGCCCACCTTGTTTCATATGTAAACAATTCCATTAGGCCTTGATTCTCAAATTGGGGTAAATAACCAATGTAATATAATGGTTATTGGGGTGCCCTCCTGATTTCATAAGTAAGCAATTCTATTATGCCTTCATTCTCATATTGGGGTGAATAACCTGTGTAATATAACTGTTATTGGGGTGTCTACCTTGTTTCATACATAAACAATTCCATTAGGACTTGATTTTTATATTAGGGCGAATAACCTGTGTAATATAACAGTTAGTGGGGTGCCCACCTTGTGTAATAGCTAGTAATTTATTTACTCCTTAATTCTCATATTTGGGTGAATATCCTCTTTAATATAACTGTTATTGGGGTGTCTACCTTGTTTCATAAATAAACTATTCCCTTAGTCCTTGATTCTAAAATTGGGGCGAATAACCATAACCGTAAAGTATGCCCAACAAAGAGGTGCCAGGGCCCTCCGAAGGAACGGGCAGTGGCAAAAAAGATGCAGTAGCCAGCAGAAGTAGCAGCAGAAGAATGTGTGGTGGTAGCAGCGGCTGCAGCAATGGGGCATAGCTGCCAGTGTCATCCAGCGGTCGTGTTTTGACGACCAATCCTGCTGTCCTGGAATGATTGACTCTGTCTTCAACATCATCTCAACTGACATCAGAAAACCACAGCCAGGAGTCTGTGTGTTCCTCTGACACCTCATTTAGTTGGCATGGCCCAGAAACAAGCTATGTGCCCTCACCTGTCCTGAACCTGCTTCTTTCCTTTTCTGCTCTTTCTGCCAGACAAGTGATGTATGCAGCCGATTCTGTTTTTCAGCGAGGAAGATATTAGTGAGGATAGTCAGCAGCTATTGCACACCCAGATTTGGAGGAGAGGTCCAATGCTTCCTCCTGTAGGCAAGTAGTGACAATGAGAGTCGCATGGGAGCAGGTGTTGCAAGCGGTCATGGAAGCTGCCATGAGACTTGTGAGGGTGAAATAAGTGAAGAGCAGTTGTTCCAGAACTGTGAAGGCTTTTTTAGATGTCGTTTGTCAAACTCTAATCTGGCCTTCCTGTTTTTGAGGCTCACCAATGGTTTACATCTTGTGGTGAACCCTCTGTATTCACTCTGGTGAAGTCTTCTCTTGATTGTTGACTTTGACACACATACACCTACCTCCTTGAGAGTGTTCTTGATCTGGCCAACTGTTGTGAAGGGTGTTTTCTTCACCAGGGAAAGAATTCTTCGGTCATCCACCACAGTTGTTTTCTGTGGTCTTCTGGGTCTTTTGGTGTTGCTGAGTTCACCGATGCGTTCCTTCTTTCTAAGAATGTTCCAAACAGTTGTTTTGGCCATGCCTAATGTTTTTGCTATCTCTCTGATGGGTTTGTTTTGTTTTTTCAGCCTAATGATGGCTTTCTTCACTGATAGTGACAGCTCTTTGGATCTCATCTTGAGAGTTGACAGCAACAGATTCCAAATGCAAATTTCACACTTGAAATGAACTCTGGAGCTTTTATCTGCTCATTGTAATTGGGATAATGAGGGAATAACACACACCTGGCCATGGAACAGCTGAGAAGCCAGTTGTCCCATTACCTTTGGTCCCTTAACAAGTGGGAGGCACATATGCAAACTGTTGTAATTCCTACACCTTTCACCGGATTTGGATGTAAATACCCTCAAATTAAAGCTGACCGTTTTCAGTTAAAGCACATCTTGTTCGTTTCATTTCAAATCCATTGTGGTGGTGTATAGAGCCAAAAATGTTAGAATTGTGTCGGTGTTCCAATATTTATGGACCTGGCTGTATGTCTTTTATGGCCCATTGGGTAAATGTGGTTCTAACCCAGGCACACCAGCAGCTTGTCCAGGTGATGGCAATGCCACCTCCATGTTCTCGTGCTATGATTCAAATGCCAATGTCCTCCTCTGCCTCCTCATCCTCCACCTTGTCTTCAGCCTCCACTGTAGGCACAGTTCAGAGTGGTCCTCCAGCATACCACCTCTGCAGAGCACGGCAGTGTCACTCTTTTTTGCACCTGGACAAACTGAATCACAAACAATTAGAGAAAAAAAGGAAATGGATCGCACATCCACTGCAAACGCTATGATCTCATCCCTGCACTTCTGCAGGAGACAGCACTAAATAGCGCATGTGTACCACCTCTATGCTATTCGCTAAAATGAGGCATTAGTGTACATTTTGATCAAAAGGCGTAAGCCCACTCACCGCGTCAAGGTCGCCTCAATGAGTGGGTCCTAACCTGAAATTGGCGCGGCGCTGCACGGCGACCACCAGCGCTGTGGCGCCATCCCGGCCGGCGGCGGGACCCAGTGGCCAAACAGCACCCCTGCTGTCTGACCATGCCAGACCTAGCTCTGGGCACCACCAACCAGCCAGGAAAACAGCACAGTGGCCCCCGTGCAGCACCGCACCATGTGAACAGTTGTCTAAGCTCACCTGCTCTGAAGCTCACAGGAACTCCAACTGAGAGCATGATAGGCTAATTTAACCCTTACTACAGGATACTGGGCTAATTAAAATCACCTGACTAGTGGACGGAGTGCTGACCCAGGGACAGAAGCTCTATATAATAATAAACAATTAGAGAAAAAAAGGAAATGGATCGCACATCCACTGCAAACGCTATGATCTCATCCCTGCACTTCTGCAGGAGACAGCACTAAATAGCGCATGTGTACCACCTCTATGCTATTCGCTAAAATGAGGCATTAGTGTACATTTTGATCAAAAGGCGTAAGCCCACTCACCGCGTCAAGGTCGCCTCAATGAGTGGGTCCTAACCTGAAATTGGCGCGGCGCTGCACGGCGACCACCAGCGCTGTGGCGCCATCCCGGCCGGCGGCGGGACCCAGTGGCCAAACAGCACCCCTGCTGTCTGACCATGCCAGACCTAGCTCTGGGCACCACCAACCAGCCAGGAAAACAGCACAGTGGCCCCCGTGCAGCACCGCACCATGTGAACAGTTGTCTAAGCTCACCTGCTCTGAAGCTCACAGGAACTCCAACTGAGAGCATGATAGGCTAATTTAACCCTTACTACAGGATACTGGGCTAATTAAAATCACCTGACTAGTGGACGGAGTGCTGACCCAGGGACAGAAGCTCTATATAATAATAAACAATTAGAGAAAAAAAGGAAATGGATCGCACATCCACTGCAAACGCTATGATCTCATCCCTGCACTTCTGCAGGAGACAGCACTAAATAGCGCATGTGTACCACCTCTATGCTATTCGCTAAAATGAGGCATTAGTGTACATTTTGATCAAAAGGCGTAAGCCCACTCACTGAATCACACCGGGAAGGAACTGCTTGGCGTCATCAACCAAGAAATCAATTCCTAACTGTCTCCTTGCCAAATGAAGCCAGAACCATGGTCACCGATAATGGGAATAACATTGTATTGGAGCTGCATCAAGGAGCCCTGCATGGCGCACGTCTTTAATCTGGTTGTAACCCAGTTCCTTAAGTCTTCCACCCACCTGCAAGACGTCTTGAAAATATCCAGGAAACTGTGCATGCACTTTAGCCACTCTTACCTCGCAAAACACGCCCTCCTTGGCTGCAAAGGCAGAATGGTGTTCCCCAACATCGCCTGATATGCAACATTTCCACACGTTGGAAATGCACCCTTCACATGTTGGATCGACTATACGAGCAGAGTAAAGCAGTGAACGATTTCTTGATGATGCAGGCGGGCAGGGGTACTCCCAGTGTAATTTCGACATTAGCCAGTGGCAGTTCATGCATGACACCTGCAGTTTACCCAGGCCCTTTGAGTAGGCCACTTTATTTGTTAGTCGCCAGGACTACGGGATGAATGAATCATTGCACTCCTTCACGCCATGGAGCAGATGCTGATAAATATGGCTGGCCAGGGGACAAGAGACATGGCGCCTACATTTCTCACTCACCTGAGCCCTGTGGGGGCTAGATTAGTAGAGGAGGAGAAGGACATTAATACCTAGAAATAAGTTGTTTATCTGCCCAAGTGACAAGGGAGAAACAGGAGGAGCATGAGGAGCTGGTGGGCGATGAGGAAGACTAGGCAGATGACCCCGACAGACCGTGGCAGTATGCAGTCCCTCCGATTCCCTTGTGCAAATGGCCAGATGCATGCTGAGTTGCTTGCGTAGTGACAGCCGCATTGTCATCATTCGGCAGAGGGCTGACTACTGGCTCTCCACGATGTAAGGCCCTCGCTACTGGGCCAAAATGGAGAGAGGGATGAAAAACTCAACTACTGTTGTGACATCCTACATAGTCGGTTGGTTGCTGTCTACTGTATGTGCGCCATCACCCCATCCTGACCAGAGGGACCCCCTGCTCTCACGCTCCACTGCCATGACTGCTGGAGGGTGGTGGGAGGCAGGAGAAGCACCAGCTCTATAAGCAGCAACTTAAGTTTTGAGTCTCTAATGAGCACTTTTCTTTACCCGCCTACTAAAGAAACCACCCAGCAGCAGCAGGACACAGAGCAGAACCTGAACCTAGATCCAAGATCCCCTGGACTACTGGACAGCCAAACTTGATTTGTGGCCTCAACTAGGCAAGTGTGTGCGCTGCACGAGCTTTCCTGCCCAGCCAGTAGTGTGGCATTAAAGCGGTGGGGAGGGACATAGTTACCCAAAAGAGAACTCACCTTTCAACAGGAAATGTTGAGAGATTAAAGGGAACCTGTCACCTGGATTTTGTGTATAGAGCTGAGGACATGGGCTGCTTGATGGCCGCTAGCACATCCGCAATATCCAGTCCCCATAGCTCTGTGTGCTTTTATTGTGCAAAATTGTTTTTTTTATACATATGCAAATTAACCTGAGATGAGTCCTGTTGGGGACTGTCAGAATGTGGGTCAGCCAGGATTTCCACACACTGTTGCCTGAGGCATCAGACTAGATCATTCTGGCAGTCATGTTCTAACTGCAGTGTGCTGCCACACCAGAACATTGTGAAAAATGGCCTGTTACTTCTGGTTATGTGCTTCAGCCACTATTCTGATGCTGCTGCCTCTGCTGCCACCCACCGTCTTGCGCTGTTATAGAAACTGCTGTTGCCACCCACCTCCCCACTCTGTTACTGGGCCACTATGTTGACTCCTCATGCTGTTGCCACGTTTACCACTCTGTGACTAGGCCACTGTGTTGACTTCTCTTACTGTTGCCACCGTCACCACTCTTTGACTGGACCACCATGTTGACTGCTCATGCTGTTGCCACCCTCACCACTCTTTTACGGGGCCATTGGCCTTGTTGACATTACTGTTTTTTTTACCCTTATCTGACCCTGATCTGTCAGAAGAACCAAAAAATGAAAAACACAACAGATCCAGTCTTTGGAGTATCCATAAGGTCTCTATTACATGATGAGTATTTTGCATCAGGATTTGATCATGATTTGGAAGCCAAAAGCAGGGTGGGTCCAAAACACAGAAGGAATTCAAATATTTCCATTACATGTGAGTCTACTTTCACACTAGCGTTTTTTGCGGATCCATCATGGATCTGCAAAAACGCTTCCGTTACAATAATACAACCGCATGCATCCGTGATGAATGGATCCGGTTGTACTGTTTCTTCTATAGCCATGACGGATCCATCTTGAACACCATTTACTTACATTATGTGCCAGCACAGATACATTTGGCTCTACTTTGTCAGACGGACAGCAAAACGCTGCAGGCAGCGTTTTGGTGTTCGCCTCCAGAGCGGAATGGTGACTGAACGGAGGCAAACTGATGCATTCTGAGTGGATCTTTTTCAATTCAGAATGCATTAGGGCAAAACTGATCTGTTTTGGACCGCTTTTGAGAGCCCATGATGGATCTGACAAATGGAAAGCCAAAACGCTAGTGTGAAAGTAGCCTTATCAGTGTTTTGGACCCACTCCTGTTTTTGCTGATCAAATACTGATGCAAAAAACTGACCAAATACTTACCGTAAATAGTGGCCAATAGGATGGAGAAAGGCGCTCATAGGGTGAGTAAGTTCAGCAAATGAAATTTCTACTGAAAGAAAATAGTTTGTTCACCTATTGTGGTTGCATCAATTGGACGCAACCGCAATGAAGGTCAAATATGGATGAGTAGCGGTTGGTGCAGCCTAGATTCGTCCGATCGCCTTACCAATAAATTGAACACTGCCGAAACCGAAACATTGCCCATGACCGGTTGTTTTTGTGCGCCCTTTGTGGTCCATGCGCTCCACGTAAAGTTCAACGTTTCTTTCTTTCATATACTTACTGTGTGATAGAGGCCTCTTGTCCATCTGAATAAAACCGATTTTAGAGGCCAATGACCAAAACTTATGCAAAGTGAGCATGAGGCCTCTATCACACGGTCAGTATTTTGCATCGGGAATTGATCATGATTTGCAAGTCAAAAGCTTGAGTGGGTCCAAAACACAGAATGCAATCATGTGTCATTTCTGTTTTGGATCCACTCCAGTTTTTTTTTTTTGCCTTACCAACACTGATCAATCACCGACCAAAGAAGAAGGGAAAAATTAACAGTAATGTCAACACAACGTCTTACTGCTGACACCCTCTCCACTCTGTCATGGGGACACTAATTGTATCAGAGTGTAAACGAATAGGTTCTCTAGCAATCTATGTGGAATCAGCAGATGATGTAAAAAGAAGACCGCTCTTTCACTTTATAGTAGAATCTTGGGCTACTGCATGGTTAAGTACATTATACCTGACACTAACATTGACCGGTAAGGCAGAATTCACACTTCAGTTATTTGGTTAGTTTTTGACTCGTAACTGACAAAATAAGTGAAGTTTGAATTGAGTCTAAGAGTGATGCTTGTCATACTGACGCACAGTAACTGTTTCACTACCACAACAGACTAGCTATGCATGTTTCTGCAATGAGCAAAGATGTACACCGAGATACTCTCTCCCCGCAGGCCGGGAAATAGCTGATTTATAACGCGCTTCATGACTAATTCGGATCAAATCGAATTTTTGCTGAAAATTTTGTGAAGCGTCCGAATAAAAATTTTCGAAAATTTTGCTCATCTCTACCAGCCACCCTTCATTCATTTCTATTGGACATGAAAATATCCAAGTACTGGCTCGTCTATCTCCAGCAGTACAATAGAAGTGAATGGAGCAGTGACCGTGCTTTCCTGGTGCACTCGCCATTCATTTCTATCGGACTTCCCAAAATAGTTTGGAATATTTTCACAACTCCCATAAAAATGAATGGAGAGTATGCCGCACATGCACAATCTATTAGTGAGTGCCTTTTATTAACTTTATCTACATGATAATTGTCATCTGCTGAAGTGAGACAACCCCTTTAAGGCCAAAATAGGCAGCATCCTTAAGGGGTTAATAAGCTTTATTTTACTTATTCTAAGTGTGAGTGAAAACAAAAGAAACTCTTCCATAAGGCAAGGTTTGCCATAGACCTCTTGATTAGGCCTAACCAGATGGTCAGCATGTAGTAAATGTCTATATTACATGTTTTTAAACTATCTGTACTGAAGCATGAGGATCAAACACACTGTAGTAAAACAAGCCAAATTAAAAATGATTGAAGTTTACAGTAGCAAAAGAGCACAGGGGCCCTGGGGCTTTCAACCCCTGTATGTGAGCAAACATCTATAATTTTTCCAGGCTGCCTCTTTGCTCACAAATTGATTATTGACAGCGATATAAGAATGCTTAGAATTGCTTACACATTTTATAAATAATTGGTTTCAATATAAAAAGCATCATTCAACTTCAAATGTTATTTTTCTACCTGTGCTGACACATTTCAGGAAACTTTAAAGCACACGTGTCTTAGTAGACATGCAACAAGACAAATCACTTTTTATTCGACAGAATAACCAATACAGTCCTTTTGTGCATGATTGCATACATTAGTTCTAGTAATGACGAAGTCCAAAAGATGTTGCTGGTATGCAATGATATATATACAGCTGTATGTACCTTGGAGGGTGGGTGTATTCTGATTTCTAGTTAAATAATTGCTTGTCAAACTAAACCCCCCTCCCTCCCCATTATTCGTAAGATGTACCTGGAGAGGCAGTTGTGACAGATACACGTATGTGCCTCACAGGCCGTTCTATGGTAATAGCAATCTTTGAGTTTCTAACATAATAGGCTCCTCTTGTGCTTGCTATAATGCTATATAAAATATATTTTAAAAAGCTATACTTCGCTGATCTTCCACTGCCGTCTTTCCAGGGTTGACCGGTCTCCCACCCCCCTCTACTTCGTGTTGCAATTATTTCCAACATGTAACCACTGCACCTTATGAAATCCACAGCATACCTATTATTTTCCCCTCCCCCACGACAGCACCTTAGAGAGATGGCTCCGCCCCAGGACAGGAAACCTGCAGCATAAAAAGGTGGAGCCGCTCTCCCACCTCAGTGAGGTTTCCTGTCCTGGTACGGGAGCTGCATTCCCTTGATGTCAGGAGGTGTATTTTGCAGTACCTGGATGTGACTAAAGACTGGAGAAAATCTTCCGCCTTATTTGTTCTGTTCAGTGGGGCTAGAAAAGGTAATACTGCCTCTAAGGCATCTATTGCCCGCTGGATCAGAGAAGCTATATCCTTGGCGTATTCAGTGTCCGGTGCGTCTCCCCCTGTTTCTGTGAGGGCTCACTCCACGAGGGCGGTGTCCACTTCTTGGGCAGAGAGTATCTATTGAACAGATCTGTCGGGCTGCCACCTGGTCTTCTCTGTCCACTTTCTATAAGCACTATAGGCTTCAGCTTGACTCTATTTCTGACCTTCTCTTTGGCACAAAGGTCTTGAGTACTGTCTCCCACCCTGAGGATGATCTCTGAAATCTCTCTCTAAGGTGCTGTTGTGGGGGAGGGGAAAAATGATGATTACACTTACCGGTAATCGGATTTTTCTGACCCCACGACAGAACCTCTTTATTCCCTCCCTGTTGGTGTAGGGCTGTGTGTTCACGGGTGTTGCAAAAAAAATGCAAAAAAAAAGATGTGTAAGAACTAAACTAACGTAAGGGGAGTCCCTCTCATGCTCTGGAAACTCACTGAGGTGGGAGAGCGGCTCCACCTTTTTATGCTGCGGGTTTCCTGTCCTGGGGAGGAGCCATCTCTCTAAGGTGCTGTCGTGGGGTCAGGAAAATCCGATTACCGGTAAGTGTAATCATCATTTTTCCAGATTTGGTGCCGATTTTTTGCAAATTTCTTCCATTTATTTCAGTTGGAAAGTCAATATCTTCAAGTCAGAAACTTATGGTGATGCCTTATGATGCCTTATGACCTTTACAGGGCACTCCACTCAGGGATGCTTTAGTCACAGAACAGACACAGCAAAGATTCTTTTTTACAGTCTGTTAAGGGTGGACTATGCGGAGCAGTTATTGTATGAATTTGTATTTAATCTTCCGAATTTAAGAAATTATCCTTGCATTTAATAGTATGCAAGAATTATATGAGTGATAAATTGTTCATTTTCTAGTATATGGATTTTTCAAGCTCACTGGAATATTATCCTTAGTGACCGACACATCCCCTGGTCCAAGGGCAGATGGACAATGTATAGTACCTCACCGGGAAACCTCCCAGTGAGCCAATTCCGAACCTCTCACTCCCATCTTCAAGACTTCTCCTGAATTGAACCAGTTCTCTGGAACTCCTTACCCCAAGCAATTAGGTTAATTCCCAACATCCACTGTTTTCAGCACTCCCTAAAAACTCATTTTTTTAGGGTGGCCTATCACATACTCTAATCTAATCTATGCTGGATGAGGGACCAGTGAGACTCAGTGCTGTTCATTGATGAAAGTCAATTCACGCTGAGCAGAAATGGTGGTAACCAACGATGTTAGAGACATCAAAGAGTGTGCTATGCATCAACCACTGTTTGCCTTTGGTGGTGGTGTTACAGTGTGGGCAGGTGTGTGTAGTCAATAAAGAACTACCCTACACTTTGTGAATGGTACAGTGACAAGCCCATACTACTTGAATATTATCATTAATCCAGTCATTGTACCTCTGCATTCACAACACAGGCCTAATTTCATCTTCATGGACGACAATGCGCCAGCTCATTGAGGTCACATGATTAGGGAACAGCTGCTGGATACTGGAGTACCTTAAATAGAATGGCCTGCACTTTCTCCAGACCTGAATCTCATTAAAAACCTATGGGATCGGCTGAGTCGCCATGTAGATGTCACGACCATGGTCATGGTCGTGACTCTTGAACCACAGGCTGTTGCCTGCGTTTTGGTTTGGTTGTTCAACCACCGGTGAGGGCCGCTAGTATGTCGCCTCACTTGTGGTTGCCGCAGGCAACAAGTTGTTATTTTGTATTGTCGCAGTATAGCAGCCTGAGCTGGTGCTAGGCAGCTTGCTGCAATGTGTATGCGGTTGCACCTGGCAACCTGTCTTTGTTAGGTGTGTCTTTTGTATGTCTGGTGTGCACAAGGTTTTAGTTATGTGTGCACTTTCCCCTTTAGTGCCTGACTTCCCTGGGGTGAGAAGGGTTAATTCCCTTCCTAGTCTGTGAGCACTGGGTGTGTCTGCGTGGGTGTGGCTACATGGGCTATTTAACCTCAGTTGAGACCTGATGTCTGAGGGGTATTCCAGGCATGTAGCTGGAGGCGTCCTCCTGGTCTCTAATACCATCTGCCAGTGAGGGCCACCCTTGTGGTCATAAATGTTATGTGATGTTAAGTTTATGTTTATGTGGTGGCTGTTATTATTGCAGCTATGGTTCTGGCTTCCTGTGTGTTTATGGGTGCTGTGTCCTTTTATCTCCGTGTGTGGACTTCCGCACTTGTGTCCAGGGATCCAGTCAGTGTGTCTGTGGCAGGTAGGGGTGGTAGTCTTTCACTCTCCTGCCATATCCATAGTCTGTTTGTTTATATCCCCTTGCAGCTCTGCCAGTTTAGACTGCTGTTTCTCCGCATCCAGGAGGAACAGGTGGTCTACCCAGCTCCTAGTTCAGGGATTGGCGGAGGGTGAGTAGGGATCCGAGGTTCCTGAGCATGAGCCCTCCTATCTTCAAGGTCGGCTCATGCAGCTAGGAGTCAGGGTCGGATTAGGGATGCATTAGGAGGTGACCTGCTCCCTTATTCTGTTGTTCTGGTCGAGCAGCGACTAACATCTCGTGGCATCGCACGGCTGAGGGTTTTCCCCATCCTCAGCCGTGACAGTAGAGGCTCGTAACTCTGCACCCCAGAACCTCAATGACCCGAGGGCCGACCTTCAAGTAGAGTGGGATGCCATTCCTCAGCAGACAATAAATCGACTTGTGCACAGCATGAGACATCGTTGTCAAGCTGTAATTGATGCTCAAGGCCACATGACAAGTTTTTGAGACATTGACATTTTTTGTAGGAGTATACCCACTACTATTAGAGTGAACACAATGATCAGGGCGGTTCAATAGATGATCAGTTGCGTTCATGTCTGGGGAGTTAGGTGGCCAGAGTAGTACTTTCACTGTCACACATTTCTAGCCATGTAACATGTCACATTGTCTTGCTGGAAGATCTCATCAGCTCCAGGGAAGACAATCAGTATGTATAGGTGCACGTGATCTGCAAGGATGGATTCATACCTAGAACGCCACAAAATGCCAGAGAATGCCACAAAAATATTCCCCAGACGATAATGCTGCCACCACCAGATTGTGTTATTTCAGAAATAGTTGAAGGGTGTCCCATCTAACATGCTAACATCCATATGTTTGATAAAGCAGAACACAGAAAACACATCAGAGAAAGCAATCCTTTGCCAATCAACGGAGGTCCAATTCTGATGCCGTGGCGAAAATTTAAGTCTTTTATGCCGATTCAACTTCATTAGCAGAGGTACATGAGCCATCTGTCTGCTTCAGAGCTCCATACGCAGTAGGGTTCATTGAACGTTTTAGATACACATCTGGTAGCCGTTTGGTTCATTTTGGTGTTGATATGCTCCACTGTAGCGTGTCATTCCACCCTTGTGTACCTCCATAGCTGACGTTCACCTCTCTCATCAATGGCATGTGGTGCTCTGCAGTTTACACATCACTTATTCACAATGGTGCCTCTTGTCCACTCAAGATGCACTTTCACCACAGCAGCACCTTAACAGTTTACAAACTGCACCGTTTCAGAAATACTGCCACCCTTGGTCCAAAAGATAATGATCCGATTATGGAACTCTGATAAATCACCCCTTTTACCCATGACAGCAGCGAGGGATATGTGTGCAGACAGCCTATTACGCACCTGACATACCCAGTAGGCCAGCTCATGACACATGCCTTCTTGCTTGAGCTATGCACTGCAGACACAGAATGTACTAAGTGGTAAAAATAACTTGACTGTGTGTGTGTGTGTGTGTATATATATATTATATATATTGTAGGAGAGTCCCCGGAATAATAATGGACGGACGATACGTGCCACCAGAGGTCCTGGCCTCGGTGGAGTAAGAACCGGATCATTGCGGTTACAGCGGCGAATGCTGCTGGCGCAGCGTGTCCGGGCCGGTTCTTACTGTTCCCCACGGCCAGCCCAGGTTTTTGGTGGAGCTGGGCCTTTAAGAACCCAGCCTGCTGATGATGGGGGTGGGGTGTGTCTTGCTGAGCTGGAGATTTCCACAGACTGAGTGAGTGCTGATAAAGGAGAGTCTGGGCGCAGCACACTTTGAAGGATAGCCCTGGGACCTGTGGTGCTACAAGCCGAAGGGGCTCTGGCCTGAGGGAGACAAAGGCAGATAGCCTAGAAGCCTGCAGAACTGCTGTGGTCTGTCCAAAACAAGGTGACTCAAACCTGCTGTTTATTTTCTATGGAAGGACTTTTGTTCTATGCACTATGTGGATATGCACCTGTGTGGTCTGCACATTGCCTGTTATGCCGTTGGTGTGAATAAAGTCACAGTGTATCACAAAGACTGTCTATGATTGCCTCAATACTGCCGCCGCTACCGTAGCCTACCACGAGCACATCCCCACAATTGGTGGCTTGGAGCGGGCATTCCTGCAGTGAGACAGGCCTGAAGCAAAAGTTGTGTTGGACTGCATGTCATATATCAGGCCTGCAAGTTTTATGGTTCCTGACAAGATGGAGGAGGCCATTAAGCACCTGATTCAGAGTAATGTACAGCAGCAACAGGCATTGCAGGCTCAGAGGGAAAGTAATGAGCTACAGCAAAAAAGACATGAGGAGGCTATGTGTGCACAGCAGCAAACAAACACTCTCCTAATGCAGCAGCTGGTAGCCATGCAAGAGTCGGTGCGAACATCCCTGCAAGGAGTTTTAACTGCGACAACCCCGACTGTGTCTACCGCCAGGGACAAAGTCCGATCCGCCCTGAGGAAAATGGGTCCGGGAGATGATATAGAGGCATTCCTGATGGTATTCGAAAGAACCGCGGAGCAAGAGAGGCTGCCGTTGGAGCAGTGGGCCGAGGTGGTGGCGCCTTTTCTGGTGGGGGACGCACAAAAGGCCTATTTTGACCTCAGCTGCGATGAGGCCAAGGACTATGAGAGGCTAAAAGCTGAGGTGTTGGCCAGGTTGGGGGTAAACACCTATGTGCGAGCGCACAGGGTGTATCAGTGGGTGTCTGCTGAGTCCCGACCCGCCCGGTCACAAGCCTATGACTTACTTCACCTAGTAAAAAAATGGCTTCAGCCTGAGATATTGAGCCCTTCTCAGATGGTTGAAAGGGTCGTGGTCGACAGGTTCGTGCGTACCCTCCCGAGAGCCATACAGCGCTGGGTGGGACAAGGCGATCCAGGCAACCTGGAACAACTGGTTAGCCTGGTGGAGAGGTATATGGCCACTCAGGATTTGGGGCGGGACTCAGCGGTACTACCGAAGTCACGTCAGCCCCCGCTGCCGACCCGGGATCCTGAAAAAGGGATCCCACCACATAAGGAGGGGAGTGGATCTCCAGTCCGTGGGAGGAATACCCTGGGGAGGAGGGAGGCTGCGAGGATCAGATGTTGGCATTGTCAGGACTGGGGACATGTGGCATCCAACTGCCCTAGGGCATCCGAACCCATGGACTGCGGGTTCGCTCGCCGGTCCTCTTTTTATGCCCAACCGGTGTATATAGCTGACCCCCTGCTGGCGGCGGACAACCCTCCGGTGTGTGATGTCGTTGTTATTGGACACTCCGTGCAGGCCCTGCTGGACTCTGGGAGCCTGGTAACTCTGGTCCATGAGTCGCTGGTAACGGAAAAACTCCCAGAAAGGCGAACCCTTACCATTGTCTGTATACATGGGGATCGCAGGGAGTATCCCACCACTAAGGTTACCCTGGCAGTGTGTGGAAAGGAGGTACCACATGTCGTCGGGGTGGGGAGACGGCTCCCTTATGCCGCAATATTGGGGAGGGACTTTCCCCTGTTCTGGACTTTGTGGAGGAACGGGTTGCCTACCTATGGGGAAGGAAAATGTCCAGGTCCCGAGCCCGAGGACCCCGAGGCAGGGACCCCAGCTGTAGGGGTCACCGTAGAGGAGGTAGAGTGTAACCCTGACCGGTTTCCCCTAGAAGTATTGGCGGGTGAGACAGTAGAAAGTTCGTCCATCCTGGATCTGGAGGTACCCCGAGAAACCTTCGGGACCGCACAGCTCCAGGATTCAACGTTATTGCGGGCTAGAGAAGGTGTGTCGGTGGTTAATGGTGTTGCCCAGCGTCCCGGCGCCGATACCGTATTTCCTCACCTGGCCTATAACCAGGACCTGTTATATAGGGTAGACAAGGTGAGGCAGGAGGTGGTGGAACAACTGGTGGTGCCCCAGCCTTACCGGCGAATGGTCTTGGAGTTAGCGCATGCGCATGTGTTGGGTGGTCATCTGGGGGTTAAGAAAACGCTGGAGCGAATTCTACAACGGTTCTATTGGCCTGGGATATATGAGGAAGTCCGGAGGTTCTGTCAGTCCTGTCCAGTGTGTCAGCTGACTAGCCCCCAACCTCACTATCGCAGTCCACTGGTACCTATGCCCATTATAGAGGTGCCCTTCGAAAGGATCGCCATGGATCTGGTAGGCCCCATTATTAAGTCAGCCCGAGGTCACCAACACATCCTGGTAGTGTTAGACTATGCCACTCGCTATCCGGAGGCGGTCCCATTGCGCCATACGTCGGCCAAGGTAATAGCTAAAGAGCTCATGAGTATGTTTGCCCGGGTGGGGATACCAAAGGAGATTCTGACGGACCAGGGGACACCCTTTATGTCCAAAATAACAAAGGAATTGTGTAAGCTATTAAATATTAAACACCTGCACACGTCCGTCTACCATCCCCAAACCGATGGGTTAGTAGAACGGTTTAATAAGACCCTGAAGTCCATGCTAAAAAGAGTCGTGGCTAAGGACGGGAGGGATTGGGACTTACTGTTGCCCTATGTTTTGTTTGCGGTACGGGAGGTGCCCCAGGCGTCCACGGGGTTCTCGCCCTTTGAGTTGTTATATGGGCGACATCCCCGTGGGCTACTGGATATCGCTAAGGAAGCATGGGAGCAACAGCCTACGCCTCATAAAAGTGTGATAGAGCACATAGGAAAAATGCAGGACCGAATAGGGGTCGTGTTGCCGATCGTCCGTGAGCACATGGAAGCGGCACAACTGGCCCAGAGTCGGGTATATAACCGAACCGCCCGGGTAAGGACATTTCACCCGGGGGACCGAGTTCTTGTACTCGTGCCCACGGTCGAGAGTAAATTCTTGGCCCGGTGGCAAGGACCCTATGAAGTTAAGGAGAAGGTGGGCCCAGTTGATTACAGGATATACCAGCCAGGGAGGCGGAAGCCCGAACAGGTATATCATGTGAATCTACTAAAACCTTGGAGAGACAGAGAGAATTTGTTTGCAGACAGCCCGCCCTCTGTCGGGACGTCAGGGAGTGACCCGGGGTCACCAGGTGTTCCGGAGAACGCCGCTGGGGTGACGATAGGGGACGGACTGTCGACCAAACAAGCACAAGAGGTGAAAGAATTTGTTAGTCGGAATAGGGACGTATTCTCTGACCTTCCTGGACGTACCACCTTGATCGAGCATGACATTGTCACCGAGCCCCGGGTGAAAGTCCGCCTAAGACCATACCGAGTACCGGAGGCTCGGCGACAGGCCATTTCGCAGGAGGTAAGATCGATGCTACGTCTAGGGGTCATAGAAGAGTCAAAGAGCGAGTGGGCTAGCCCGATTGTCCTTATTCCCAAACCGGATGGTTCATTACGGTTCTGTAATGATTTTAGGAAATTGAATGAGGTATCAAAATTTGACGCCTATCCCATGCCTCGGGTAGACGAGTTGATAGAGCGGCTGGGAAAAGCCCGGTATTTTTCGATCCTAGATCTCACGAAGGGCTACTGGCAGGTACCTCTGACGGAGGCGGCAAAGGAGAAGACGGCCTTTGTCACCCCGGAGGGGCTTTTTCAGTATAGGGTGTTGCCTTTTGGGTTGCATGGCGCTCCGGCTACGTTCCAGCGTCTGATGGATGTCGTCCTCAAGCCCCATCACCAGTATACCTCCGCGTATCTGGATGATAGTCGTGTTTAGCCCAGACTGGGAGGGTCATTTGTCAAAACTTCAGGCAGTGATAGATTCTCTAAGGAAGGCGGGGTTAACTGCCAACCCAAAAAAATGCTCGGTGGGACTAGAGGAAGCTCGCTATTTGGGGTATGTGATTGGACGCGGAGTCATTAGGCCCCAAGTAAATAAAGTTGAAGCAATCCGGAATTGGCCCAGGCCTCGTACGTCCAAGCAAGTACGGTCATTTTTGGGCCTGATTGGGTACTACATGAGGTTCATTCCCCATTTTGCCACCTTGGCAGCCCCGTTAACCGGCCTCTTGAAGGGTAGAAAGTCGGTGATGGTTCGCTGGGGGGAGAAGGAGGAGGAGGCGTTCTCCCGTTTGAAGTCGGCCCTATGTGAGTCCCCAGTTCTGGTGACGCCCAACTTTAAGCGGGAGTTTGTAGTTCAAACAGATGCCTCGGGAGTAGGACTAGGGGCTGTGCTTTCCCAAGAGCTCAACGGGGAAGAGCACCCCGTGGTTTTTCTAAGCCGCAAGCTTACCCCAGCAGAAACCCGGTATAGCATTGTGGAGAGAGAGTGCCTCGCCATCAAGTGGGCACTCGAGTCTCTCAGATATTACCTTCTGGGGAGAAGGTTCCGTCTGGTGACCGACCACTCCCCTCTCCAGTGGATGAGTCGGGCTAAGGAGGGGAGCGCTCGGGTTACCAGGTGGTTCTTGTCCCTCCAGAACTTTAAGTTCACTGTTGAGCACAGGGCCGGCCGCTTACAGGGGAACGCAGATGCCCTATCCCGGGTACACTGCTGTGCGTGTGTTCACCCCCTCAGGCTTGAACAGTATGTTCAAGCCCTCAGGGGTGAACAAAGGGGGGGGGATATGTAGGAGAGTCCCCGGAATAATAATGGACGGACGATACGTGCCACCAGAGGTCCTGGCCTCGGTGGAGTAAGAACCGGATCATTGCGGTTACAGCGGCGAATGCTGCTGGCGCAGCGTGTCCGGGCCGGTTCTTACTGTTCCCCACGGCCAGCCCAGGTTTTTGGTGGAGCTGGGCCTTTAAGAACCCAGCCTGCTGATGATGGGGGTGGGGTGTGTCTTGCTGAGCTGGAGATTTCCACAGACAGAGTGAGTGCTGATAAAGGAGAGTCTGGGCGCAGCACACTTTGAAGGATAGCCCTGGGACCTGTGGTGCTACAAGCCGAAGGGGCTCTGGCCTGAGGGAGACAAAGGCAGATAGCCTAGAAGCCTGCAGAACTGCTGTGGTCTGTCCAAAACAAGGTGACTCAAACCTGCTGTTTATTTTCTATGGAAGGACTTTTGTTCTATGCACTATGTGGATATGCACCTGTGTGGTCTGCACATTGCCTGTTATGCCGTTGGTGTGAATAAAGTCACAGTGTATCACAAAGACTGTCTATGATTGCCTCAATACTGCCGCCGCTACCGTAGCCTACCACGAGCACATCCCCACAATATATATATATATATATATATATATATATATAGAAACCAAAATGCGGGTCCCAGCAGCACAAGACAGAAATGTAGGTGCAAGTTCTCTCAGCCGTGGGCTCAAGCGGCTATGAATGGATAAATATCAAAAGGATGAGGCAGCACTCCAGGTAAAGTGAAAATGGTGGATCTTTTATTCCCTCTGCAACGTTTCAACCGTCTCAATGCGGTCTTTCTCAAGTATATCACACAGTGTCATACAAGGGTATATACAGACGTGGACAAAATTGTTGGTACCCTTTGGTCAATGAAAGAAAAAGTCACAATGGTCACAGAAATAACTTTAATCTGACAAAAGTAATAATAAATTAAAATTCTATAAATGTTAACCAATGAAAGTCAGACATTGTTTTTCAACCATGCTTCAACAGAATTATGTAAAAAGATAAACTCATGAAACAGGCATGGACAAAAATGATGGTACCCCTAGAAAACACAGAACATAATGTGACCAAAGGGACATGTTAATTCAAGGTGTGTCCACTAATTAGCATCACAGGTGTCTACAACCTTGTAATCAGCCATTGGGCCTATATATATGGCTCCAGGTAATCACTGTGTTGTTTGGTGATATGGTGTGTACCACACTCGACATGGACCAGAGGAAGCAAAGGAAAGAGCTGTCTCAAGAGATCAGAAAGAAAATTATAGACAAGCATGTTAAAGGTAAAGGCTATAAGACCATCTCCAAGCAACTAGATGTTCCTGTGAGTACAGTTGCACATATTATTCATAAGTTTAAGATCCATGGGACTGTAGCCAACCTCCCTGGACGTGGCCGCAGGAGGAAAATTGATGACAAATCTAAGAGACGGATAATCCGAATGGTAACAAAAGAGCCTAGAAAGACTTCTAAAGAGATTCAAGGTGAACTTCATGCTCAAGGAACATCAGTGTCAGATCGCACCATCCGTCGTTGTTTGAGCCAAAGTGGACTACATGGGAGACGACCAAGGAGGACACCATTGTTGAAAACGAATCATAAAAAAGCAAGACTGGAATATGCCAAACTACATGTTGACAAGCCACAAAGCTTCTGGGAGAATGTCCTGTGGACAGATGAGACAAAAATCGAAGTTTTTGCCAAGGCACATCAGCTGTATGTTCACAGACGAAAAAATGAAGCATATCAAGAAAAGAACACTGTCCCTACTGTGAAACATGGAGGAGGCTCTGTTATGTTCTGGGGCTGCTTTGCTGCGTCTGGCACAGGGTGTCTTGAATCTGTGCAGGGTACAATGAAATCTCAAGACTATCAAGGAATTCTAGAGAGAAATGTACTAGCCAGTGTCAGAAAGCTTGGTCTCAGTCGCAGGTCATGGGTCTTGCAACAGGACAATGACCCAAAACACACCGCTAAAAACACCCAAGAATGGCTAAGAGGAAAAAATTGGACTATTCTAAAGTGGCCTTCTATGAGCCCTGACCTCAATCCTATTGAGCATCTTTGGAAGGAGCTGAAACATGCAGTCTGGAAAAGGCACCCTTCAAACCGGACACAACTGGAGCAGTTTGCTCATGAGGAGTGGGCCAAAATACCTGCTGAGAGGTGCAGATGTCTCATTGACAGTTACAGGAAGCGTTTGATTGCAGTGATTGCCTCAAAAGGTTGCGCAACAAAATATTAAGTTAGGGGTACCATCATTTTTGTCCATGCCTGTTTCATGAGTTTATTTGTTTACATAATTCTGTTGAAGCATGGTTGAAAAACAATGTCTGACTTTCATTGGTTAACATTTATAGAATTTTAATTTATTATTACTTTTGTCAGATTAAAGTTATTTCTGTGACCATTGTGACTTTTTCTTTCATTGACCAAAGGGTACCAACAATTTTGTCCACGTCTGTATACCCACAATCCATAGCAAGTAATTACAGTGACAATTATTCAATATACAACATGATTAGTCCATACAAAATATAATAAAGTGCATAGTGCAATCTACAGTGAATCTGTCTATCATGATTACATATAATGTGATGATTTACATATCATGATACATTTTCAGTGTGTACAGATCCAACAATTCTGATACCGGTCTCAACTGTGAATTAATTGTTGGTCTATAATTCATCAACACACTCAAAGTCACCTGTGTATCTATACAAAGTGCAATTATAACAACCAGAATTAAAAACAACTCACACCGTAGCACCTGTGCAGGGGCGCCAAGATCCGCGTCCTCACTGTCGAACCGCGCATGCCCAAACTGTCAGCCGCGTCACAGAAGCGACACCAACCAGGCTGAAGCCAGGAGCCATCCCCATGGAGACGTGACGTCAAAGCCACACGACCAGGGAGGCGGCCACATGACCAAACCAGGGGCGTCGCCGAGAACCGCCCACGATGCAGGGCCCGCGTCACCAGGCCAGACCCGCCTACATTAGTGGCGTCGTTGCCATGGCAACAGCCGGCCCAACAACATGCCCAGTATCTCCACAAAGTACAGCGGCAGGCATAGGGCAGGCGCAAGCTAACAGAGAACGGCGGAGGGAGAACATTTAGGCCGAGCAAAAGATCTATAGAGGCAGACAGGCGAGGGTTAATGAACACCTCACCGGGTCATCATGCATACTTAAAAATTGAGTGAACGTGGTTCGAGTATGTCGGCAACAAGGGTAACCCCTAAATCATCTGTGCCATACCCATGTTATACGACACTGGGACGGGGACCAACAGGGCCACGTCGTTCTCACGATCATCGCCCCCGGTCCATGACGGGCATGGGATCCAAGACACATCCATGCCAGAATTTATCAAAGTTTTTTTTGCTAGTTATCTGGTGTAAATATGCTGTCGTTTAAGCCCTCAGATGCCGCGTTCAACTGAGATAATGGTATGTGTGAGGTTAGGCAGAGGGATGCGTCTCTCTCTGCCTTTCAATCGGAGCCCCCCACAGTGAAATCATGGGGCTCTGATCGGTTGCCAATATAGTCTGTGAGCTGCTGAAGCTTCTCAGGCCTGCCATGGTAAGCTTTCTGCTAAGCTGTATACAAGGCACAGCTCAGCAGGGAGTGCAAAAATAGACATAACAAGTATCTCCACGTCTGAAAATGTCTCAACTATTAAAATATAAAAAATATTTTTCACAGTGTACACTGTAGTGGAAAAAAAACAACAACATGCTATTCGTCTCATACAGCTCTGTGGATGGAAATATAAAAAAGTTACGGTTGTCAAAAAATGGGGATGCAAAGAAAATGTTGATTATTTTTTTTTTCTCATAGGTTTTTATTTTAGTAGTAAAAAACAAACAAACATACAATTATAGCTGTTACTATATTGAGTCGCAGAATAAGGACGCCATGTCATTTTTAGCATGCAGCAAGCGCCGTAATATAAAACCCCAAAAACCTTTGTGAAATTTTTTTTTTTTTTTTTTTTTTCTTTTGGTTTAACTTCACAAAGAATCTCTTTACACTTTTCCAATACAAGACATGGTAATTTAAATGTTGCAACTAGAAAATATAACTTATCCTGCAAAAAATAAGCTCTCATTTGGCTATATGAATGGAACATTTAAAAAGTTATGGCTATTCGAATATGGGGAGGTAAAACCAAAATGGGCATTCTCTAGATGCAGTTTGGCCAACTCTAATGCGGCTGTTATGTGGCATTGGTAAAGTAATGTTTTTTTTTAGCATCTCTACCATGCCATTCTGGTTTTGTTTCAGTATCTTATTGTGCATGCTGAAACAGTGAAGTCATTTTGTTTAAGAGAAGCCTATATTTCAGTAGGAGTTTCTTGTGGGTTCTAATTTGCATTCTAACAAATATTCCTGGTACATGTGTCCGAATAATTTCTTCATCTTCGTGACTATGGCTTTATATAAACTTAATAGAACTGATACAGCTTTTGGATTTTTTTTTTTTTTTTTTTATAAAGTAGAACTACTTTTGCACATCTTTGTCAGTTTTATTGCATTCCACATGTTCGGTAAGTCAGTGTAGCTGGGATGAATGCACAAAGGTTTCTCAAGAGCTAAAAACTTATTGACTCTTCATGTAAAGACACTTAGGCCAGGAACACACATACTGTAGTTAAGACTGTAATATAACTGTCAAAATCATGCTCCTAATAACTATCAATTTGAAAACTGCACCCACTCAAGTTGCCACCTCACCTTGCATCAACTTGAGTGTAAATTAGCGGCTTTTTTAAATTATTGCATTGTACTCATTTTGAGCTAAAAATCTTTTTTTCAATTGGTCTTTAACATTTTTACAGCTTTGAGGTTCCCTTTTACCTGCCTGTGTGTCCCATCAGGGAACTCAGCTGATGTCTCATGTGAATCCTTATCTCTGATCCTGTGACTGCTCATAAACACTCATTATAGCTCAATTCTTATCAAACTGATAAGACTATGGGTGAAATATGGGTTTGGTACACAGCAATTTTGAGCACACACAATACTGCACAATTTTTTGTCTGAAAGTGAACATAAGATGCTCACAGCTAGGCTAAGACTTAACCCTCTATGACAAAAACGGCTGAACTTTTTTTTACTAAAGACTAACAGAAAAAATAAGTTTTAGCCATAAATGAGTAAAATGCTATCATAAAAAAAGTGTTTATAGTCTTGAAACATTTAATGAAGGAAATGTATTATCACCATAAGTAAAAGATACAAGTAATTATATGGCGATAAGTACTGTGGCTTTACCTATGTTACTTTATTAACAATAGGTAGAGTAGATAGTAATGGAATGCTGGGGCTGCAAGCAGCTGGACACAGTGGTGATGAAACAGGATGTGAAGTGCGAAAGCAGTAATACAACTGGGCAGTCCAGAAGCAAGTAGGAAACACTCAGCAGAGCCAAGGTTTTCAACTGTGGAATATTAGGATTGAGATTGTAACAGTGGAATAACAAAGTTGTGTTTTTATTATTTTTTTTGTACTGAAATGCATAGTTGAGTTTGTTACTAGGGTAGCAGAGTTGCAAGATACAACTTGGTAGCAGGACAGGCTAGTACTAGGTTGGTAGCATAATTCAGGATGGCGAAAGGTAGCAGGACACAGGGGCACATTTATCATTTGCGGTTGTTGTTTTTTATGTCAGTTAAAAGCCTATCTTTGCTTTCTGTGCCTGCCCCAAATTTATGAACTTTGTCACCTTAATATAGCAGTATTTGGTGTGAGTGTAATGTGATTTACACCATTATGTGTAAAAAAAATAAATTAAAAAAAATGTGGTCACCTGGTGTAAATTGCAAAAGTTGCACGTAGTAATTGTGCCATAATCCAGGTCTAATCTCACCTTCACCCCTTAAACATAGACCACTTTAAAAAGTAGCGAGGAACACTAAATGTCACAGAAAACGACGCAGTTGCCATGACTTCTGACTTTTTTAACCCACAAAACTGGCATATCTAATTTCATAAATGTCCTCCTTAGACTATACCAGAGACCAAAACCGATAGCAGGCTTGGTGCTTGATGGAAAGGGTCAGAATCCACAAGACACAGAGCCGGACGGAACCGGAACCAGATGCAAGACTGTAAAATACACATTAATTCTTATGAAATGACTGCCATTGCACATAGCACTACAATGTTTAAAATGGTATTCTGGGAAAATGTAATACATAAACAAAGGATAGACAAATATAAAGAAAAGCTTTATTTATTTTTTTACCTGCATAATCCGCTAGGTATTCTGGAGTGGCAGGGCTACAGTGGTGGAGAAGTTTTTTTTTTTTTTTAAAAAGCTACACAGGGAAGCGAGAGATAACACCACCAAAACTCTCCTCCTCATCTCCCACTTCCAAAAAATTCAAGATTCCTGTCTGTCATTCAACCGTGTTCATTGGACTTTTCTCTGGTCGGCACTCATTCAGCTCGGTTGTCTCTAAATTACTGGGAAGAATCTTTGCTCTGTACCATAATCCGAAGGCAATTGTCTTTCTCTCCTCTCCCTTTCCTGTGGCCAACGGCAATAAGCAAGGTTACCCACACCTTTGCTTTGTATTATAGCTATTGAACATCTAGCAATTGCCTTTCACAAGTCCCCAGATATCACAGGATTACATATAGGTTCCCATAGTTATGAACTTACTCTATGCTGATAACCTCTTGCTATATTTAATGAATCCCCAGACCTCCTTCCCTGTTTTGATCAAGGAATTTGAGAGGTTTGGCCAAGCGAGTAACTTTAAAGTCCGCTACTCCAAAACAGAAGCCCTTAACCCTTTCAGGCCTGGAGGGTTATATATATATTTTTTTTTTTTTTCGTTTTGCGCTCCCTGCCTTACCAGAGACATAACTTTTTTATTTGTCTGTTCACATAGCCATATGAGAGCCACCATTTAATATTACATATGATGTAGTGGTAAGCGGGGGAAAAATTCCAAATGGGGTGAAATTGCAAAAAGAAAAAGCAATTCCACCACAGTTCAGTTTTTTTATTTTTTATTTACGATGTTCGATATGCAAGAAAACTGACAGTTACTTTTATTCTACAGGTCAGTACGAATCCGGCAATACCTTATATGTATAGTTTTTCTGTTACATTTTTTTGTCACCATATTTTGACCCCTATAACTTTTTTGTAATTATGTATACGGAGCTATATGGGGGCTCATTTTTTTGCAGGGAGATCTGAACTTTTCATTTACACCATTTTGGGGTGTGTATGAATTTTTGATCACTTTTTGTTTATTTTTTGTAAAAAAAAAATAAGTGACCAAAAACAATGGATGCTTTTTTCCGTTTTGCTGTTTGCCGTATGGGGAATATATTTTTATATTTTTATACTATGGGCGTTTTTGCACATTTCAACATGATGTGTATTTTTTATTTATCTTTTATTTTTTGGGGGGAAAGGGGGGTGATTTGAATTTTTATGTTTTTTTTTTATTTCATTATTTATTTTTAAACTGTTTTTTTTATAGTTTCCATAGGGAACTATAACAATCAATCATCTGATTGCTATTATCATAGATTCCAATGCACTTGCATTGGAACCTATGATGATTTCACTACTTTCCTATGGAGCCCTATTACAGGCAAGGGCTCCATAGGAAATACTATGCAGCAGCCTCCTGTCATTCATAAAGACAGGGGCTTATGCATACATGCTCTCGCTCCTCCGATCGCCACACGGGGGAGCCGGAGCAAAAGCAAAAGCGTGCTCAGGATTGACCATGGCACCTGAGGGGTTAAATGTCCACGATCGGCATTACTGGCAGGAGCAGGTGCTATCTTTAAACACACGCCCGATGACGTACATGTACATCATCGGGCATGAAGGGGTTAATATTACCTTACCTATTCCTCTTCCGAATGGTATCTTGGAACCAAAGCCGAGTTCGGATCCAAGTTTTAAAATGTTTTTTCAGTTTAAATCAAATACCGAAGTTATTCACCGTGAGACTTCAGGAATAACTGACTTCGTCTCATCGGAGGCCGTACATTTTAATGCTGTACAAAGACGGATCTTCATACAGCATTCATCTGAAGTTTTGAGCGACGCTTAGGCTACTTTTACGCCTGCGTTTGGTTCGCATCCGTCTTGTATCTGCACAGACGGATCCGCACTGATAATGCAAACGCTTGTATCCATTCAGGACGGATCCGTTTGCATTATTCTTAAAAAAAAAAGGGCAACTATTTGCTTTGTGACTAATTACTTTGTCACTTAGCTCATTGTTTTTTATGTAGCGGGTGCAATTACAGGGAATGGCGATTGCGCTGTAGTTGAGCCCATCAGATGCTGCATTCAATGCTGATTGTGGCATCCTGTGATCAATATTAAAGTATTTTAGGGATTGCTCCTAAAAAAAAATATTTAATTGTACTTACCTCATTAATTTGATCGTGAAGAGGTTGCCGCAGCAAAATCTCACATGGCGCATGATGATGTTATCACATCAGCTGATGTGGTGATGTCATATGTCAGCACACATGAGATTTCACGTTGGATCTTCAAGCAAGATGGTCACGGTGGCCTCTTTTTTTATTTTTACCGCCATTTCCAGGAAAATCTATTTATTACCACAGAGTACGAGGAAATTAAGCTTCAGGACATAATCCGATTTTTCCTGAAATTCAGATTGAAGTCCATTAGTGTTCGATTCGCTCAACACTAATCAAAGATATTGTGGTCTTTTCCCCGGGAGCTCAGTGCTCCCTGGGCCGAATTACTCTTTCACGTTAAGACTGTTTGGTTGCTGTGGCAGCCTTGGATCTTCTAAAAGCTTTGAGGCCTGCCACAATGATGTACATAGGAACATAGCGAATTTCCCATACTCTGCAATGGTAATTCATTGTCTGTGGGACAAGCGATCAGACGATCATATGTTAAAAAAAAAATGAAATGTTTTAAAAAATATAAAAAATTAAAAAATATATAAAATTCAAATCACCCCATCCCCATGTTAAAAATAAACATTATTAATTGTGCCGGATCCCAAGTGATCAAAAAGTCATACACTCCAAAATGGTATGAATAAAAAATACAGATCTCCCCACAAAAAAATAAGCCCTCACTTAACTTCGTAGATATAACAAAAAAAAGTTATGTGGTAAGATTATGGCAATGCAGAGAAACATTTATTTTTCAAAGTTTATATTATTTTAAGTATTAAAACACCAGAAAAGCTCTATACAGTTGCAAGAAAAAGTATGTGAACCCTTTGGAATGATATGGATTTCTGTACAAATTGGTCATAAAATGTGATCTGATCTTCATCTAAGTCATAACAATAGACAATAACAGTCTGCTTAAACTAATAACACACAAAGATTTAAATGTTACCATGTTTTTATTGAACACACCATGTAAACATTCACAGTGTAGGTAGAAAAAGTATGTGAACCCTTGGATTTAATAACTGGTTGAACCTCCTTTGGCAGCAATAACTTCAACCAAACGTTTCCTGTAGTTGCAGATCAGACGTGCACAACGGTCAGGAGTAATTTTTGACCATTCCTCTTTACAGAACTGTTTCAGTTCAGCAATATTCTTAGGATGTCTGGTCTGAATGGCTTTCTTGAGGTCATGCCACAGCATCTCAATCGGGTTGAGGTCAGGACTCAGACTAGGCCACTCCAGAAGGCGTATTTTCTTCTGTTTAAGCTATTCTGTTGTTGATTTACTTCTATGCTTTGGGTTGTTGTCCTGTTGCAACATCCATCTTCTGTTGAGCTTCAACTGGTGGACATGTGGCCTTAAGTTCTCCTGCAAAATGTCTTGATAAACTTGGGAATTCATTTTTCCTTCGATGATAGCAATCCGTCCTGGCCCTGACGCAGCAAAGCAGCCCCAAACGATGATCCCCCCACCACCATACTTCACAGTTGGGATGAGGTTTTGATGTTGGTGTGCTGTGCCTCTTTTTCTCCACACATAGTGTTGTGTATTTCTTTCAAACAACTCAACTTTGGTTTCGTCTGTCCACAGAATATTTTGCCATTACTGCTGTGGAACATCCAGGTGCTCTTGTGCAAACTGTAAACGTGCAGCAATGTTTTTTTTGGACAGCAGTGGCTTCCTCTGTGCTATCCTCCCATGAAATCCATTCTTGTTTAGTGTTTTACGTATCGTAGTTTCGCTAACAGGGATGTTAGCATATGCTAGAGACTTTTGTAAGTCTTTAGCTAACACTCTAGGTTTCTTCTTCACCTCATTGAGCAGTTTGCGCTGTGCTCTTGCAGTCATCTTTACAGGACGGCCATTCCTAGGGAGAGTAGCAGCAGTGCTGAATTTTCTCCATTTAGAGACAATTTGTCTTACCGTGGACTGATGAACAGCAAGGCTTTTGGAGATACTTTTATAACCCTTTCCAGCTTTATTTAAGTCCACAATTCTTAATCGTAGGTCTTCTGAGAGCTCTTTTGTGCGAGGCATCATTCACATCAGGCAATGCTTCTTGTGAAAAGCAAACCCAGAACTGGTGTGTGTTTTTAATAGGGCAGGGCAGCTGTAACCAACACCTCCAATCTCATCTCATTGATTGGATTCCAGTTGGCTGACACCTCACTCCAATTAGCTCTTGGAGATGTCATTAGTCTAGGGGTTCACATACTTTTTCCACCTGCACTGTGAATGTTTACATGGTGTTTTCAATAAAAACATGGTAACATTTAATTCTTTGTGTGTTATTAGTTTATGCAGACTGTGATTGTCTATTCTTGTGACTTAGATGAAGATCAGATGACATTTTATGACCAATTTGTGCAGAAATCCATATCATTCCAAAGGGTTCACATACTTTTTTTGCAACTGTAAATGTGAGGTCACTGTATGGGTCCATTCACACGTCCGCAAATGGGTCCGCATCCGTTTTGCAATATCTGGAACGGGTGCGGATCCATTCATTCTCTATGGGGCCGGAAGAGATGCAGAGAGAACACTATGTGCTCTCCACATCCGCATTTCCGGAGCGCGGCCTCAAACTTCCAGGCTTCGCCACCGTACTTCCGGCCCACGGCGCCGCCAAAAAATAGAACATGTCCTATTCTTTTCCACAATTGCGGCCAAAAATAGGCAGTTCTACGGGGGGGGTGCTGGCCGGGTGGGTGTATTGCGGAGCCGCAATACACCATGGACATGTGATTGGACCCTAATTGTACTGACCCGGAGAATGAAGGTAACAGGTCAGTTTTACTGCATATGGCGGAATTGTCTTTTTCAATTCCACCCCATTTGGATTTTTTCCCCACTATATCGTATGCAATATAAAATGGTTCATTTAGAAAGTACAACTTGTCCCGCAAAAAAAAACGTGAATGGAAAAATAAAAAAGTTAATGGTCTGGAAAGACATGGAGTTAAAAAATGTAAATTGGTTCGGTCATAAAAGGGTTGAAATCTAACACTTTTTTCTAGAAATGCTACTCCAGATTTTTTTAATTCTAGGTCACAATGATACATTTAGAGTGAAACTAATTAACATAGCTAACCACATCTACTTTTCCACCCCCGTTTTAGATGCCGGTCTTAATTACATATAGCTGGTGTTGGATCGCTGAAGTTATGTAGAGGCTCCGGCCTCTACATAACTTTGGCTTTTTCAGCAACGATTCTAAATGTAAGACAGCTTCTTTACTGTCTTAGATTTAGAGCTTTTTCTACGCCTAAACCAGGGACAGAAAATGATGAATGAAAGGGGTCGTTGGCCTGTCCCCTTTCCCGCCTACGCCACTCCCTTTTTTTTGGGACCTGGCGTGAGCATTGACGAAGTTGCAGATTCTGCTGCACCATGGTGTGTGACAGAATCTACGATAGATATACGCCACAAAAGTGCTGTATATCTGGTGATAAATGACCTCCTTAGTGACTACATAATACCAACATAGAGAGACTAAATAATACTGTCACACTGGATAATAGCTCGTACCTTGACTGGATAACAAACACTGTAGCATTATAGCCCCTTACCATGACTGGATAAGGGTACTTTCACACTAGTGTTAAAGTTTTCCAGTATTGAGTTCTGTCATAGAGGCTCAATTCCAGAAAAGAATGCATCAGTTTTATCCTAATGCATTCTGTATAGAAAGCAATCCGTTCAGTATGCATCAGGAGGTCTTCCGTTCCGTCCCTTTTTATGTATTTGGCCGGCAAAAATACCACAGCATGCTGCAGTATTTTCTCCGGCCAAAATTCCGGAACACTTGCCGAGACGGCATTAATTTCCATTGGAATGTATTAATGCCAGATCCGGTACCAAGTGTTCATGAAATTGCCGCATTCACAGATCCGATTTTACGGTCTGCGCATGCGCAGACCTTTAAAAATGTGATTATAAAATAAATACCGGATCCATTTTTCCGGATGACATCGGAGAGAGGGATCCAGTATTTCAATACATTTGTCAGACGGCTCAGGGTCCGGATACGGAAACAAATGATAGCCTTTTGCTTATAGATTTCCGGATACAGCAGGCAGTTCTGGCAATGGAACTGCCTGCCGGATTCTTCTAACGCTAGTATGAAAGTACCCTAGCACTGCCATACTGTGATAAAGTAACTACCATACAGTGATTGGATAACACCACCATACAGTGACTGAATAACTGCCATACAGTGACTGAATAACTGCCATACAGTGACTGGATAATACCGCCATACAGTGACTGGATAATGCTGCCATACAGTGACAGGATAGCGCCGCCATACAGTAACTGGATAACATTGCCTTACAGTGACAAGATAACGCCACATATTGTGACTGGATAACGACGCCATGCAGTGACAGGATATTAGAGTATCAGGGGGCACTGTACAGAATATGACCAAGGGCACAGTATAGAGTATAACAAAGCACAGTACAGGTTCGGAGGCACAGTATATGGTACAAGGGGGCATAGTACAGGTTATAAGGGGTATAGTACAGGTTAGGAGTCACAGTATAGGGTATAAGGGGGCATAGTACAGGTTAGCATGCACAGTACAGGGTATGATTAGGGGCACAATATGGGGTAGGGGCATAGTAGAGGTTAGCAGGCACAGTACAGGGGTATCCCCTTATACCCCTGTACTGTGCCTCCTATAGAGTATTATAATGGGGCGTAGTGCAGGGTATAAAGGAACACAGTAGAGTATAGGTCACAGTACAGGGTATCAGACTCACCATTGTTGGTCAGACTGGCAGGGAGTCTGAAGCAGGAGATCAGTGACATTGGCTGGCAGGCATGCAACAGCAGTGCTCAGAGGCGGGTGGACGAGGGCTGAGACAAAGCGCTGCTCAGGGTCACCCCAGCTTCTTCTTGGCTGTGTTGGGCCAGAGCAGGAGGTCAGCAGGCAGGGTAGCCAACTGTCCCGAAATTTCTGGACAGTCAGTAAAAATAGGCGATTTTTTTTTTTCTCCTGTGTCCGTGGAAAAAAAAAAAAGTGTCCGTGATTTTTTAAAGTCTGGTGGCACTTGACAAGATTATTTTGGTGGTAATCATAATTTTACAGCTCACAGTAAATGCTGGTAATGAGTTCTTATCAGTTTACTGAGCTATAGACATGTAATACTTATAATCTTTATAATGCATTATGGTTTTCCAATTTGTCCATAAAAAATGTTGGCTGTCCATGATTTTGGGAGAAGTTGTCCAGAAAAATATTCTGGTTAGCAACCCTGTCAATGGGGCGGGTGGCAGAGTGAGGCAGGCAGGTGTTTCTTCTGGGAGGGCCCTGACTTGAAAGTTGAAACGATTGGTAGAGCAGTAGCATCAGCCCACTGCTGCTCCACCTATCACCTAACACAGTGCAGCAGTGCAGAGGAGAGGTAGGAGAATCCCTCTCCGCTCACCTCTTGTTCAATATGGGCCACAGCGTGACAACCCCACCCCCACCAGAAGACATGGAAATTGTGAAATAAAATAAATTAAAAAGCTGCTTCCCCGATAGCTACACCTCTGTCATAAACTAAGAAATACCCATCACCCAACCCAACTTCATGATTGAACTTTGGTGAAACCTGGTTTCCTTTTATCTCACCCATCTGAGCAATTTGCTCCAGTACTTTGTCTAATAACATTTAACCAATAGATGTTAAGAAATGTCACCCACACGCTGCATAAAAAGAAACACAGTAGGGGTCATTTACTAACGCCAGGTGTGGGAAAAAAAGTCACAAGACCCCTTTTTGTGACTTTTTAAACGTCTGTGTGATCATTTTTTATGTCTTTACACCCTCCTTGTACATAACATTTAGGTATGGAAACTGGCATAAAAAAGTGTTGAAAACTACTCCATTCAGGGGGTGTAGTAGTTTTCATTCCACGCGCACAGACTGCCAGAGGTGCGCACCATTTATGACCAGGCCTGCATCTCATCATAACTTAAGCTCTCCCTCCTGGAATGCAGAGGCTAGCAACGACCAGTGTAAAAAGCTGGTCTTTGTTAAATGGCCCCCAGTGTATGCTAACCTATGGTGCGGATTTGAAATTTGTACAGCACATAAATCTATGCGGCGAATCTCTCCAGCAGATTGCACCCTTTGCAGTGGAGAAGGTGAAAAGCACAGCCATTTCCAAGGCAAAACTGCAGGTAATGCATGCAGTTTCAGTTGTGTTGTTTTGTTTTTTGCTACGAAATTGGACTTTTCCATTGGAGTTTCAGTCGTGTAAATGTACCCTAAAATCCATAGCGTAGGCTTTATAATCCTTTGACATGTGCTGTGACTTGTTATAGTACTTTGTGGATTTCTCATATACTATTTTTTGCCCAGATATCCACCTGTTATCACATCTTAACCTATTGGATAGCTGGTCGTATTATTATTCTCTGCTTGTGACATGGTCAACACCAGTATCACATAACAGAAACTTTATAAAAATTGCTGACGTTACCTAACAAATATTCTAGGAAGTAGACACCTTGGTGGTCCTTCAGTCTTTTAACTTGCAATGTTTTTGTCTATTCTAAGATTATTTCCCTAACTATACAGAACATGCACACAAAGATATTTTAATTTCTAGAAACACCCCTTGGCATCTATTTTCTTTGAACTGTTTTCTAGTTGTTTATCTTTTTTAGCCGCTTTCAATCTGACCATGGAAAGCACATCTGGTTCTGATTGTAATCAGTATTCCTGAGAGAGCAACTTCATATATAACTAGCTCTCAGTGCTAACATAATAATCCATATTTGATGCAATGGCTGGTCATTTAAAACCATTTTATCCACTGTTTGGCACACATGTTTTCATGGTAAAGTGTAGGTGGACTACTGTGATTAAATGTTTTGCATTAGATTTGGATACTTATGCTAAAGAGGTTTTACAAGATATTTTGTAAATTGGTCAGAGAGTGAAATATGGAAGAGACACCTTACCCGCCTTTTGCATTTCCGACTGCACCCCGGCTGCCACTGGGCCTGCAGTGGTCATGTCCATTTCATTGTTTATGTGACCACTGCAGCCAGTTATGGACCACAGCAGTCATGTGTGCATGAATTGGCTGCAGCAGTCACCTGAGCAATGAACAGCATGCAGGCCCAGCAGGGATCAGAACATCAGGGCTAAAACACTGGAGCTGGGCATTAAATAAAATTAAAATGTGAGTAAGGGGCTTTTCTTAATTTTACACAGCCCCTGCTTACTGTCCCTTATTTTCCTCAAATTGTACAAATGTTTTACTTGACTTTTTTTTCTGTCAGCATCAAAAGGCAAAACTTGATTTTGTTCTGATGATTTGGAGCCAGGGGTGGACTGGCCACAGACATTGCTGAGAAGCCAAGGCCCAGTGGTCCATGTGAGGCCTCCTTGCAGCTGCCGGCTGGATACATAATGTCCTGATGCTGCCAGTGTCACAGCCGACAGCCGTAGGTGTCCTCCTGAATTCCACTGTGCTGCTGTCCTCAGGATGAGAATAAAATTGAATACTGTGGCAGGGCATGATGGCTCACTGCCTTGCCGGCCATTCAACCTCATAAGCCTGAAGCCTTTGAGGTAGAGTATGAACGGCACAGTCAATGATGCCATTGTGACCACTTGCATCAGAAGTATTCTGTGGCCTGTACAGCAAACAGAAACATGGAATTGGACATTATTATTGCTGAAGCCAATTTAGGGGGCATTAATAATACTCAGGACATTTTAGGTGGCATTATTATTACAGGGGACACTATTGCTGGAGACACTATAGGGTGCATTACTAATACTCGGCATAGTATATGAGCATTATTACTGGACACATTATAGAGGATATTATTATAACTGGAGGTACTACAAATTATTAATATTTGACCACTATAGGTGGCATTAATACTGGGGACGCTATCCAGGCATTATCACTGGGGACATTACAGGTGGCTTTATTATTACTAGCGATATGCCCCCATTGTCTGTGATGAGACAACCCCTTTAAAGGGAGTCTTTCACCTAAAATCACCATTATAGAACACTAACCTCAGGATCTCCATTACATTCCCCATATTAGAATGCTACCTTCCATATTGCTGTCCATCGCCGATTTTCTCAGAAAAACACTTTTATTCAATATGTTAATTAGCTTCTGAAGGTGCTCAGGAGCCACGTTCATGCGGCCCTTGCCCAGGCACCTTGGCGCTTTTTTATATGAAACCCCTCCCTTTCACACCTCTGGCCCGCCCTAGGTTCTTCTGAGTACATCCTCCTCTTAGTGAGAAATCCAGCGCTGGCGCCGTTCAACAGATTCGTCGCACCTGCGCACTTCATTCCCCATTATGGGCAGAGGCACAAGGCCGGCTAGATCGGGATGTACGGGCCTGCACATGCGCATTAAACGTTCTTGTGCCTCTGGCCATAATGGGGAATAAAGTCCGGGGTTTCGTATGAAAAGCGCCAAGGGGCCTGGGCAACGGCCGCATGAACGCCGTCCCTTGTTTTTCTGAGAACATTGGCGATGGAGAGCAATATGGAAGGTAACATTCTAGTATGAGGAATGTAATGGAGATCATGATGTTAGTGTTCTATAATGGTGATTTTAGGTGAAAGACTCCCTTTAAGTTATAAAAAAACAAGCCTGAATATAGGTGGAGAAAAGCAACATCTATTGTCTGCCACTTACAATGCGACTCTAACACGACTCCTGAGGCAGTTTAACCACACCTAATAGCTTCAGTCATGCAAATGCAATCAACACCTTACCTCCATGACTGAAGCACGAGTCACCAGTGTTTAATGCACGATAATTCTTGTACAAGCCTTTCTAATTAAGAAAGCCAGTCGGGTGACTATATTTCTGAACTTGATCTTTTTGGAAGCTTAATAGGTAAACAGTTTTGCTGCTGACACTCATAAAATAATCTGTTAGAGAACCATGGGGGAGTATTATGGATACCACTCATGATCTGGGCTGGTATAAAGGCAATATGACAGTCACTGTTATAGCGGCAGAATGTCTAGGGCTATTACCTTGTAATTTGACACTACTGACATACTGATAACCTCTTTTGACACAGGTGTGGACATACCATATGTGCAACCTGTGCAGATGCACGTGGGTCCAGTAGTTAAAGGGGCCATTACTTACTAAAAGGGTGGCTATTAAGCAATTTTGTCTACTTTTATTTAAAATAAAAATAGCCTCCAAAGTGTTCCTCTGTGTTCAATCTCTGAGTTTTCCCAAAGAAATTCTTCAATGTGTACTGTTATGCTGAATACAAACACCTTCAGCATGTACTGGACATGTAAGACAAACTGTATCTGAATACACACCCCTTAAGGGGAACCTGTCACCTAAAACCATCCCAAGCCGCCAGCAGTACCTGCGTGTAGCCAGCAGTGTGTTTCTGATGATGTCTTTCTTCCTAAAGGCAGATGCAGCAAAAGTACTGAAAGCGTTGTTTTATCCCCTGCTGGCGCGCTTCTCCAAACGGCCTCCTTGCTTCAATTCACGGTAACCACGCCCCCTTCCCTGCCCCTTTGCTGTGACTGACAGCGCTTATGCACAAGAGTTTGGCTGCCTTTGGCGAACAGCTGTCTGTCAGTCACAGCGAAGGGGCAGGAAAGGGGGCATGGTTACCGTGACTTGAAGCAAGGAGGCCACTTCCCCCTTGACTTCAAGCATGTGTGGAGAAGCGCACCAGGCAGGGGATAAAACAATGTTTTCAGTACTTTTGCTGCATCTGCCTTCAGGAAGAAAGGCATCATCAGAAACACACTGCTGGCTACACGCAGGCACTGCTGGCGGCTTGGGATGATTTGGGGAGGTGACAGGTTCCCTTTAAAATTCAGAAGCAGACCTCGCAGTCTGCCTCTTCTCTCCCTACATATACGGATCATTCTGCCTGTGTCTAAAAATTACTGTCAGCACTGATTGCTGACAGCCCTGCCCTCTTCTAATCTCCTAGCACTAACTAACTAGCCACCGTGACACGCTTTGAAGTTAGAGGAAAGTATGGATGTCAGTGATCATCACTGGCAGTCAGTGTTAGGCAAAGGGACACAGGCTAAAGGCTTATTTAGCTAATGTTGAAGGCTTATATATCTATATATCAGATGTAGGGAGGCAGCAGGCAGCCATATGGCACATGTTCAAAGATTGTACTGTATACTGCAAGGTACAGATATTCTTACTGGATATCTCTGAATGGAACACCACAGTTTATGCTTTTCCATACAGTTAAGAATCTGTATCCTGATGTATACTGAAAAGAATAGGGAAGGGGTAAGGGAAAGAGAGGGATGGAGTTGAGGATGTTCAGATTGAAATCGCCCCTAGGGCTGAATATTGAAATGGAAAAAAGGGGAAATAAAAATAACCACTTACTCGCAGAAAGAAGTAGGAGTGTTAAACAATTATAATGGGACTTACTGTAATTGGCCAAAGACTGTTCTGAGTATTAAGCCATAAAGCAAAAACATTCTATACTATTTTTAACATAAGTGGGAAAAAGCTGAATATTTTCTTTCAAAAAAGTTTTTAATCCTTTCTGTAAGGAAGCGTTAACCGAATCCCTGTGTTAAAGGAAGCTCAAATTCTTTAAAAATAAGGAAGAGCCATGATATCTGGGTCCATCCAAGTCTGTAGAATGATCTTTTAGGCAGCAGTAGCAGCAGAAATACAAAAGATGTGTTGTTTGTGTATATGGGGAACAGGAGTGTCAGTGTTAGGTAGCTGTCCAAAAAGTGCCCAGCCATGGATTAAAGGTATACATTGGATCGTGTGAGTATGAGTGAAAATGGTTATTCTATTATAGAATGACTTTGTAACTGAGCAGGACCATAAACAACGGAACATGTCAACTTTGTGTGAAACAAGCTGGGGTTGGTACATTTACCATGTGTAAATTTCTTACTTTACAGAATTTTCAGGGACATCTTCCAATAGGATATAGCTGGTCTGTATTTCAATGCCATTCCAAGAGCCTTTAAAATCAAATTGGGAGTAAACACATGCTCATAAGAGGCCCACCGACCCAGTCTTAAACTCGATAGTAATAAGAGAACTATCACCGCACACTCAGGCATATCATGCAAGTAAAAGATTTTTTATTTTAGCATATCCTCCAATAGGTAAATAAATGATAACAGAGAGATATCAATATTGTAACTGTGACTCCAAACCTTTTTGACATTTCGGTCACAACAAGTCACAGAATGGAGTGTAGGGTCTGTGGAGGACCCCCGTGGAACAGCAGGAACTCGCTGAAGGGGAAGATGCTGTAGGCCAGATTTCCAGTCTTAAACTCATCATGTCATAATGTATTTGATGTCCGAAGTAGAAACCCAACCTATGCTTATATGTTTTTTCTAGGTGACAAATCTATTGCAAAAATTGTCTTCCCAGTCTTTCTACTTCATGTAGTATAGCACACCTGCAGTGTAACATTGAGCTTCTAAGTAAGGAAAGAAATGCATGTAGATGAATTCATACATGGCACAAACTTGGGAGAATGAGAAAGCTGGAACAATCAGATCCTCTATTTTCAGTAAGCCCTGTGATGACCATCTATGGAAAAGAGAGTGTGCATTTCCTCCCTGAAATGCTGTGTTGTGGCAGAAGGGAAGATGTAATGAGACTCGAGCATAAGTGTGTTCCATATGGACAGTCCTAAAAGACTTCCCTTCACAGCTTTGTGGAGAGCATAATAAAGAAGATGTAATAAACAGGGGTGAGCTATGGAGGAGCACAGGACTTTTTATACGGCTATTGTATGATGCCTCCTTCATATGAGTGATATGGGTTGTGTCATGATCTGTTCAGGAAAACTTATGGTTTTGCACAGAATTCAATCAGTTTTGTCTGCGATTGCGTTGTGTTTCTATTTTTTTCCATCTGGATTCTATCCGGATTGCATGCGTTTTTCATAATAGACTTGAAGAATTACAAACTACTGGGGTCGCTTATCAAACTGGTGGCACATAGCAACCAATCAGAATTCCTTTTTCATTTTCCAAAGGAGCTGTCAAAACTGAAAGGTTAAATCTGATTGGTTGCTATGGGAAACTAAGCCAGTTCTACTTTACACCAGTTTGGTAAATGACCCCATACATCTCTTAGCAACCATCAGTGAAAAAACCTTTTTCTCTTCTTTGTAAGAATGATCCCAGCAGACGTTTCTTGATTCAACCAGCATACAAATATAGATTTACAAAACACGTTTCGGCCCGTCCAGCCTTCCTCAACTAATATCAAAATGACCAGTTGGTATAATTTTATAAGCAAAGTAATTAGGTCACATAAAAGTTACATCATTAAGTCATTAACAAAGCAAAGTGAAACCAAAAAAGGTATTTAAAATAATCAAAGGCACTGTTGTAAAAGATACAATAATCCCTGTAATTACTGTCATATCCAAAAAATGTCAGCGCTGTGATGCAGTCTGTAACAAAAATATAAAATCACCAAGACACATAATCTCGTAGCCTGTATTCAATCCCCTAGGCTCTAGCGTATCTAATATGTGGATCCAAAATGCTTCCCTTTTTATATAATAATTTCTTGATGTCACCCCCTCTTCTTGGTTGTTGGACCTGCTCTAAAGAATATTTATCTGGTGTTGGAATATAACCCAGTTTTTAAAATAAAATCCAAGATTCTCAATATAGTGAAGCGTTATGCTGACCTAGGCATTATTGATAAGAAATTGCATGATTTTCTCTTAAACTATTCACCAGTGACGCTAGTGTTTTATATACTCTCACAGGTACACAAGACCCTAACAGATCCACCTGGTGGGCCCATTGTGGCCTCTTTTAACTCAGTTTTATCCCCCCTGGCTATAGTATTAGAAAAAATACTGACTCCACTGGTGAAGGGTCTGACTCATTTCTATTGGATACTTCCCACTTTTTAAAGGTCATAAAAGAACATAGCAAAGGTCTGGAGGCCGTTTTAGCCCTTTTACAATCCAACAATTACACCACGGAACAGCAGGAATTTTTTATGGAATTGTTACGTCTGGTATTATTTGAGAACTATTTCTTATTTGGTGATATGTTTTATTTACAGCAACAGGGCACTGCGATGGGATTGAATTTAGCCCCGCCCTATGCAAATACATTTATGCCATCCTTTGGAAAAAAAAAAAACATGTCTATCCTCATGAACTTTTCCAACAACATGTACTCTCTTGGAAGAGGTTTATTGATGACATTTTGTGTGTGTGGGTGGGGCCACTAAAGTCCCTTCTTATCTCTTTTGAACACATAAACAATGTTTGGGAGGTTCTTAAGTTTACTCTAACATATGATCAACACTTGGTTAATTTTTTTAATACCACTAGAATCAAATGAGGAGGGTCATCTTTGTATTGACCTGTACAGAAAAGAATCGGACAGAAATGTTATCTTGCACTTTCAGAGTGCTCATCGACTTGCACTAAAAAAGCTATCTTTAAATTCCAATATAAAAGAGTTAGAAAAATTGTGACAGACCCTATGACCCTATAAAAAAGACTTGAAGAGATATATTCACAGATAGGGGGTTACCTGCAAAAGATACTTACACAAGCAAAAAATGATTCCGCATTACCCCTCCCTTAAGACAGCAGAAGCACGCATAGCATTTATTCATAAATTTCACCCGTTTTTTTTTGTTTCACTTTCTGTTCTGTTAGTGGCTTGATGATGTCACTTGCATATCACCTAATTATTTTGCTTATAAAATGATACTAACTGGTCATTTTGATATTAGTTGAGGAAGGCTGGACAGGCCGAAATGCGTCCTGTAAACCTATATTTATATGATGGAATAAAGAATACACACTTACTGAATCAAGAAACGTCTGCTGGGATCATTCTTAGACTGTTTGTGGGGAGCACCCCTTCCCGTGCAACATGAGTCACGGATCGAGTGCTGGCTAAATCCTGACACATTACTCTTATTTGACATATTGGAACAAACCTGTAAGCAGCCAGATGGTACTCAGATGCATCTTTCAGCTCTTGCATAGATTTCTATAGGAGACAGAGAAGTGATCACCTTTTTGTAGATTGGAAATCTTTTGGATACACTGGTACAAATAGTTAATTCTGTATGTTTTAACTTGTAGTAAAAAAGATAATAAATAGAATGGAATGAAGGCATGAATTAAGCCATGTTGCACAACAGAACTAAAAGGAACGGTGGTAACATATTGTGTTATCTTGTGACAAAATCCATTGAAAAGTCAATTCGCTTTTTTTTGTCATTGTTAACACGTTAACCATTCATTTTAGCTCTGCTACATCTGTATGTCTATGCTAAGATATAAAAGTTAGTGTATGTAATTTACTCAATAGAGAGAAAGTTGAAAGGGTAAGAGGAACTCTCCAGTTGTATAGCCAAAATGGCCCAGATTTACTAATGTGTATGAATCTCTCATCTCTCTACAAGTTTTTGCTAACTCTGTTGAAAAAGGTTTGGCACTTAGCATTTAAAGTGAAGCTTTTTTTAAAAGTAAATATATATATATATATATATATAAATGGAGAAAGTTCAGCACTGCTGCTACTCTCCCTAGGAGTGGCCGTCCTGTAAAGATGACTGCAAGAGCACAGCACAGACTGCTCAATGAGGTGAAGATGAATCCTACAGAGTCAGCTAAAGACTTACAAAAGTCTCTGGCATATGCTAACATCCCTGTTAGCGAAACTACGATACATAAAACACTAAACAAGAATGGATTTCATGGGAGGATACAACAGAGGAAGTCACAGCTGTCCCAAAAAATCATTGCTGCACGTTTACAGTTTGCACAAGAGCACCTGGATGTTCCACAACAGTATTGGCAAAATATTCTGTGGACAGATGAAACCAAAGTTGAGTTGTTTGGAAGAAACACACAACACTATGTGTGGAGAAAAAGAGGCACAGCACATCAACATCAAAACCTCATCCCAACTGTGAAGTATGGTGGTGGGGGCATCATGGTTTAGGGCTGGACGGATTGCTATCCTCGAAGCAAAAATGAATTCCCAAGTTTATCAAGACATTTTGCAGGAGAACTTAAGGCCATCTGTCCACCAGCTGAAGCTAAACAGAAGATAGTTGTAAATCAACAACAGAATGGCTTAAACAGAAGAAAATATGGCTTCTGGAGTCAGAGTCCTGACCTCAACCCAATTGAGATGCTGTGGCATGACCTCAAGAAAGCGATTCATACCAGACATCCCAAGAATATTGCTGAACTGAAACAGTTCTGTAAAGAGGAATGGTCAAAAATTACTCCTGAACGTTGTGCACGTCTGATCTGCAACAACAGGAAACGTTTAGTTGAAGTTATTGCTGCCAAAGGAGGTTCAACCAGTTGTTAAATGCAGGGGTTCACATACTTTTTCCACCTGCACTGTGAATGTTTGCATGGTGTGTTTTGTGTGTTATTAGTTTAAGCAGACTGTGATTGTCTATTATTGTGACTTAGATGACTATACAGGGAGTGCAGAATTATTAGGCAAGTTGTATTTTTGAGGATTAATTTTATTATTGAACAACAACCATGTTCTCAATGAACCCAAAAAACTCATTAATATCAAAGCTGAATATTTTTGGAAGTAGTTTTTAGTTTGTTTTTAGTTTTAGCTATTTTAGGGGGATATCTGTGTGTGCAGGTGACTATTACTGTACATAATTATTAGGCAACTTAACAAAAAACAAATATATACCCATTTCAATTATTTATTTTTACCAGTGAAACCAATATAACATCTCAACATTCACAAATATACATTTCTGACATTCAAAAACAAAACAAAAACAAATCAGGTGACCAATATAGCCACCTTTCTTTGCTAGGACACTCAAAAGCCTGCCATCCATGGATTCTGTCAGTGTTTTGATCTGTTCACCATCAACATTGCGTGCAGCAGCAACCACAGCCTCCCAGACACTGTTCAGAGAGGTGTACTGTTTTCCCTCCTTGTAAATCTCACATTTGATGATGGACCACAGGTTCTCAATGGGGTTCAGATCAGGTGAACAAGGAGGCCATCTCATTAGATTTTCTTCTTTTATACCCTTTCTTGCCAGCCACATTGTGGAGTACTTGGACGCGTGTGATGGAGCATTGTCCTGCATGAAAATCATGTTTTTCTTACCTTGCAGACTTCTTCCTGTACCACTGCTTGAAGAAGGTGTCTTCCAGAAACTGGCAGTAGGACTGGGAGTTGAGCTTGACTCCATCCTCAACCCAAAAAGGCCCCACAAGCTCATCTTTGATGATACCAGCCCAAACCAGTACTCCACCTCCACCTTGCTGGCGTCTGAGTCGGACTGGAGCTCTCTGCCCTTTACCAATCCAGCCATCTGGCCCATCAAGACTCACTCTCATTTCATCAGTCCATAAAACCTTAGAAAAATCAGTCTTGAGATATTTCTTGGCCCAGTCTTGACGTTTCAGCTTGTGTGTCTTGTTCAGTGGTGGTCGTCTTTCAGCCTTTCTTACCTTGGCCATGTCTCTGAGTATTGTACACCTTGTGCTTTTGGGCACTCCAGTGATGTTGCAGCTCTGAAATATGGCCAAACTGGTGGCAAGTGGCATCTTGGCAGCTGCACGCTTCACTTTTCTCAGTTCATGGGCAGTTATTTTGCGCCTTGGTTTTTCCACACGCTTCTTGCGACCCTGTTGACTATTTTGAATGAAACGCTTGATTGTTCGATGATCACGCTTCAGAAGCTTTGCAATTTTAAGAGTGCTGCATCCCTCTGCAAGATATCTCACTATTTTTGACTTTTCTGAGCCTGTCAAGTCCTTCTTTTGACCCATTTTGCCAAAGGAAAGAAAGTTGCCTAATAATTATGCACACCTGATATAGGGTGTTGATGTCATTAGACCACACCCCTTCTCATTACAGAGATGCACATCACCTAATATGCTTAATTGGTAGTAGGTTTTCGAGCCTATACAGCTTGGAGTAAGACAACATGCATAAAGAGGATGATGTGGTCAAAATACTCATTTGCCTAATAATTCTGCACGTAGTGTAAGATCACATGTTATGACCAATTTGTGCAGACATCCATATTATTCCAAAGGGTTCACATACTTTTTCTTGCAACTGTATATATACCATGACATAGTTGGTATAGAGTTAACCAAAGGTGTATATATCTTCACCAGATTCATCATCCCACCTGAGACACTGTAATAAATCAGGTTTAAGTCTAGGCAGCCATCTATAGGCTTAGTGGATCTGCCCCAATGTGGATATATATTTACGGCAACGCCTTGTTTTTCAGAACCTACCTAAACTACATTGTAATGTAATTATATTAGTCTTCTGAGTCTCGGCATGTTGAGATTTTCGTTTTTATTTTTAATCATATGACCAGACAAATATTAAAACAAGCATGAACAAACTTGTTCCTACTTTCAACACTTTTGTTTCCAAATTTGTATGATGTGTGTAGTCCTTCCAAATGAGTTTGATTATTTCCATTCTGAGTTATTTGATTTCTATTGTAGGTCATTAATGTGATGTAAGTGTTGAAAATTCTGCAACTACTCAAAAGCTTCAGATGTTTCTGTTGTTTCCTTATTTTGTTTTTCCAATGGACATTATGTTTCCAGTCTTTTTTCAGGATCCAAAGCGGTGGATTCACTCCTTCTAACATATGCACTATGAGCAGTACCAATTAATAGGGAATCAAGTGCTAGGAGAGTAGAGATGATTTGCAATTATGTTTAAAACTTGCCCATACAAGATGCAGCCCAGCAGCTGGATTTGCATGTAGCTCAATGCTAATTGCCAGGCCAAACCTGTACCTTCTGGGTTATTTATTAGTGGTTACTGTGACATACCAGGTGGGAAAGTTGTAGATGGAGTCTACATTTCTCCAATATTTTGAGGTTCATCTATCTGAGGCAACCAGGGAATTAATTTAAAAGAGAAAGAGATACTTCTGTACATTCGATTTTTATCAAAACCCTGTGGGGCCTGGATTGCTGGAGTTGAAGGAGAGAAGAATGGGCTCACAACTTCATTTATTCCACTACCATCCTGCTACCCAATCTCTTTTATTACAAACTGGATTCCCAAAAAGTTGGGACACTATACAAATCGTGAATAAAAACTGAATGCAATGATGTGGAGGTGCCAACTTCTAATATTTTATTCAGAATAGAACATAAATCACGGAACAAAAGTTTAAACTGAGAAAATGTTCCATTTTAAGGGAAAAATATGTTGAATCCGAATTTCATGGTGTCAACAAATCCCCAAAAAGTTGGGACAAGGCCATTTTCACCACTGTGTGGCATCTCCCCTTCTTCTTACAACACTCAACAGACGTCTGGGGACCGAGGAGACCAGTTTCTCAAGTTTAGAAATAGGAATGCTCTCCCATTCTTGTCTAATACAGGCCTCTAACTGTTCAATCATCTTGGGCCTTCTTTGTTGCACCTTCCTCTTTATGATGCGCCAAATGTTCTCTATAGGTGAAAGATCTGGACTGCAGACTGGCCATTTCAGTACCCGGATCCTTCTCCTATGCAGCCATGATGTTGTGATTGATGCAGAATGTGGTCTGGCATTATCTTGTTGAAAAATGCAGGGTCTTCCCTGAAAGAGATGACGTCTGGATGGGAGCATATGTTGTTCTAGAACCTGAATATATTTTTCTGCATTGATGGTGCCTTTCCAGACATGCAAGCTGCACATGCCACACGCACTCATGCAACCCCATACCATCAGAGATGCAGGCTTCTGAACTGAGCGTTGATAACAATTTGGGTTGTCCTTGTCCTCTTTGGTCCGGATGACATGGCGTCCCAGATTTCCAAAAAGAACTTCGAATCGTGACTCGTCTGACCACAGAACAGTCTTCCATTTTCCCACACTCCATTTTAAATGATCCCTGGCCCAGTAAAAAAAACGCCTGAGCTTGTGGATCTTGCTTAGAAATGGCTTCATCTTTGCACTGTAGAGTTTCAGCTGGCAACGGCGGATGGCACGGTGGATTGTGTTCACTGACAATGGTTTCTGGAAGTATTCCTGAGCCCATTCTGTGATTTCCTTTACAGTAGAATTCCTGTTTGTGGTGCAGTGTCGTTTAAGGGCCCGGAGATCACGGGCATCCAGTATTGTTTTACAGCCTTGACCCTTACGCACAGAAATTGTTCCAGATTCTCTGAATCTTCGGATGATGTTATGCACAGTTGATGATGATAGATGCAAAGTCTTTGCAATTTTTCGCTGGGTAACACCTTTCTGATATTGCTCCACTATCTTTCTGCGCAACATTGTGGGAATTGGTGATCCTCTACCCATCTTGGCTTCTGAGAGACACTGCCACTCTGAGAAGCTCTTTTTATACCCAATCATGTTGCCAATTGACCTAATTAGTGTTAATTGGTCTTCCAGCTCTTCGTTATGCTCAAATTACTTTTTCCAGCCTCTTATTGCTACTTGTCCCAACTTTTTTGAGATTTGTTGACACCGTGAAAATTTGAATCAACGTATTTTTCCTTTAAAATGATACATTTACTCGGATTAAACGTTTGATCTGTCATCTACGTTCTATTACAAATTAAATATTGACATTTGCCATCTCCACATCAATGCATTCCGTCTTTATTTACAATTTGTTTAGTGTCCCAACTTTTTTGGAATCCGGTTTGTACCTTGAGTTTAAAAAAAAGTTGCAGGTTTCAGTCTCCATTCCTAATTTTCTGACACCTTGACCATACAGTAACCTGCTTCTAGTTTCATACTTTTCTCATGTGGCCATGTTCCTCCAAGTATTACATACTGGATGAGACATCTGTGGGGGAGATTTTTCATAACTGGTGTAAAGGAAGACTGGCTTAACTGGCAACCATATTCCATCTTTCATTTTCCACAGGAGCTCTGCAAATTAAAGGTGCAATCTGATTTGTTGTTAAGGGCAACTAAGCCAGTTTTCCTTTACACCAGTTTTAAATAAATCTCTCCCAATGTGTCTAAATGCTGCTGCGTTCACAAGCTCTCACGAACTAGCAAAACTTATTTCTTGGATTGCTTTCCGGTTCTACAGCTTGAAAGGAATCTACTCTCTACTGTATTGACAGATATTGGCCCAGATCTACTAATGTGTCTACACCAAAAAATCTCTCTACAGTGTGGTACAAATTGGTGCAGTTTGGCACATGTAGGGATTCTACACTTTTTCCCAACATGGTTAACAGGAGGTCAGGACTTAGGGAGGAGTGTGTGGAGCTTCATAGGAAAGGAGGCAAGGCCTAAGATGCACCATTCAATGCAATTCTGGCATAAAAATATCTCAGAGTAAGCCAACCTATTGGTGGTATAGAGTCAGTGAAAAAGTCTATCCCTGTACCAGATTTATCATCCAGCCTTAGCCACTGTGATAAATCTGACACAGGTTTAGACAGCCTGTCTTAGCTTACACCATCTTTAGGATTAGTAAATCTGGGCCATTGATTCTGAGGATTGTGAAATTCTTCCATTTCCCCTGCAAAGTCTGCCCTGGGGTATCTGCTATCTGTCTCCTACACTCTAGGTGGGGCTGGGAGAGCAGGTCAGAAACACCTTTTGTGGAGACTTTTTCATCTGTAATTGTGTAAATATGAAGTGAAGCTACTTCACAGCCCCTGTCCTCTCTCTGAGAAGGGGCAGACTTTGCCTCCTCAGAAACTAAAGAACTTGTGGGACTCAAGTCAACAGGGGCAATTGCTGGCCACCAGCAGTTAGCTGAAAATAAATCGACCATCTGTGCGGCTTGTTCACTTGCACAGGGGCCTGGAGGTGATGGGGCTGTAGCCGTAGTGGCAAAAGTTCCACTAAAGTTTTGTTTGCATTGCTTTCCCCAGACCCTGCCTAGTTCTATTAACAGTTTAGTATGTTCAAAAATGCTTATATACTCCCTTTAACAATGAGAAAAAGGAGGGGGGAGCCAACACAGGCATCAATATTGTGCTGTTGGATCTATTAGAAGCATCATGACAGTCAGCTGTGAAGGAGTTGCGCAGAATCTACATCAGCAAAATGGTAGTGCATTTTTCATAAAGACTATTTAGAAAGTTGGTTTATTTGCATTTAGGATGCAAATCAACAATAATTAATAATACATTGAAAAAAATCATGTCTGAATCAATCAATATATTCAACAAGAAATATATAATGGTAGGCATAGAAGGAACATCTCACTGGACGAGGAGAAATGCTCTGAAACTGGTAGCCTAAATACCACACAATCTGCAAGGATTTGTTTTGTTAAGAGCATCTGACTTTTCTTTACGTCAGATTATTTTCAAGGTACACTATGTAATGTTCTCTGCACATAAGCAAATGATCCTTCTGTGCACCCATTAATGAGAGGGCTATTAACTTTGAAACCAAACTTGAGTTGCCCAGTTCCTAGGCATCATGTTAATACATCAAATGCCAAACCAAATCTCATTTTTGAAAGGTATTCTAGCATCCTCTGTTTAGGACACTGTAAATAAATGTTAGTGCTGTCTGGAAAAATCCTTTGTCTGCTTAGACGTTCGCCATATTATATGATCTGTTTTAGAAATAAGTATGTTGTCACCCAATATTTATAATTTGCGTACTATGACTATAATTTTAACTTACTACTGTACCATTTCTTATATTGTGACCTAAAGTCAAACCTGAATTATTTAAGTCCATGATTTATTTCACTCAAATTTTGTTAGTTATCTGACATAGACACTAACCTGTTAAGAGGCTTTTTTCACAGATCTGTAAATAATAATGCTGAAAAATAGTGGCTGCCTGGAGAATCTTGCAGCTGTAGGAAAATTATTTCTCAAAAAGGTCTTTTGTCACCTTTTTGGGGACGGTTGAAAGCAACTAAAAAAGTAAAAAAAAATAATAGTGCAAAATAATAATAAACAAAAAACCCTGTCTCTGACACAGCTCCAATAACTAGGTCATGTTACGTATCAAAATATATTCTATATGCTAGCAGATTTAAATGTAAATACATGTTTGATCAAAGGATAAAGAGCACGAATAGAAAACGGCGGCACTACTTCGATTGGCTGGGACAACCCCAATAGACGGTCAGACCCCAACCATTCAGCATTCAAGCAACATCTTCTGTGGTGCACAGCATACCAGAGAAACGGATCCAATACAAGGCAATAATAAGAGAGAGGATAAATGCGGCACTCACCAAGTTGCTGATAAAACTACAAGGCTTTATTCCTTCATGAGCGAAGACAACAGACAGGCAGGGGAGCCTGTCTGTTGTCTTCGCTCATGAAGGAATAAAGCCTTGTAGTTTTATCAGCAACTTGGTGAGTGCCGCATTTATCCTCTCTCTTATTATTGCCTTAAATAAATGTTTGAACTTGAAAAATTCATTGTTTTTTACTTTGTCACACTCTAAAAACCCAATAATAATATTATTAAAAAAACACTATTTAAAAATTCTAACAAAAAATGCAAACATTAGCACTTTAATAGCATAACAATAAAAGTTACAACTGTTTATCCTGCACATCAGGGGTTAATATGTATTCCTGCTTAGTATGTCCTCATCTGCTGTTCTTTCAGCAACCTATCTTCACTTATATTCATGAACACTTAACACATGAACCTATAACATGCATTGACATGCAACATTTTACTGACAAGTGACATATATACCCTATTTAGTTTTCCTTATCTGTCCAAGCCTAAACACCTAAACTATAAAACCTCAAAACCAAACAATTTTTCTAACCATATCTTCTGATCAAGTAATCATTCTTAGTCCAAACATACAGACACATATGACTAATCTCAATGCTCCTGACCTTGCCTATTTCTTTAAAGGTGAAATGAACATCTGTTAAGTGATTCAATCAGGTTCTCCTTTCAACAATTTACCAACGTCTACTCCCACTTGTACCATCTTTTTGCTTGACCTTTAAAGAGTGATAAGTCTCTTCCTGTCCTACTGCTCCTAGTTCTTTCTCTCACATCTTATGGAAATTGTTATTTCTGTTTTAATTCTATATTTGAAAATGTTCAATTTATAAAAACAAAGGGACAAAAATCTGGAAAACTGTCCATAATACAAAAACAAAACCAAAAAAAATATGCCAAAGATATATATAGTAAATATACATGCAAATTTGTTTTATTGTTTTTTGCTGACCATGGCAAAAAATGGAATAGAAACTGTTTTTTTCAATACTGCATGCATTTTATATGCCTTTTTTTAATGTGCAGCTCTACATATTGTATGTTCCTGACTGATTTCAACATAAAGCATATACACTTACACTCTATTGCAGTTATTTGCAGTTTAGTAGTTATTTGGGCTTGTAAAAAATGCCATGCATCTAAGGGCTCATTTACATGACCGTATTTTCTTTTTGTGGTCTGCAAAAATCAGATCTGCAAAAAATATGGATGACATCCATATGCATTCTGTATTTTGCGGAACGGAACAGCTGGGCCCTAATAGAACAGTCCTATCCTTGTCCATAATGTAGACAATAATAGGACATGTTCTATTTTGTTGCAGAATGGACATACGGACACCGAATGCACACGGACTAACTTCCATTTTTTGGGGGACCCATTATAAGGAATGGTTCCGCATATGGTCCGCAACGGAACAGACACGGAAAGAAAATACATTCATGTGCATGAGCCCTAAGTAGCATTTAATATTTTCTGCAGCATTTTCATGGTGTTTTTATAACACTTTAAACATGCAGAGAAAAGCCTATGGGATCAATGTCAGCAAAAAACACCACACATAGAACATGTGTTTTGAAAAAGCAAAAAAAAACACAGAAAGACACTAAAATTGTTCAGTCACAATGCAAAAATACCACATATTCACTTTGTATTTCATGCATTACATAATGCACTATGAAAATTAAAATCTGGCAGTAAAATAAAAATACTGTAAAAACAAAAAATTTTGCAAAAATGCCTAAAATACTGCATGAAACCACCCGGAGAGGAATAATACCATGTGGTGTAGCTATATGGAGATACTGCCACCTGTTTGGCAATTTGTTCAAATGATATATTTGGTAATTGGACTCTGAAGCAGAACAAACTGACTTGCTATTGCTCCCTGATTCTGTAAAGAATGCTACCTGCACTCAATAAAAATTAATAGCACATTTCAATTGCAGAACGTTATCACATTATAATAGAAAGAGTGCAAGAGAGCACATTCCCAAGAGGAGTATAACAATTTTTCTTACCTCAGCACCTGCCTGTAGGCTAATTGAAAACATATCTCCCGACCTAACTTAAGATATTTCTACCCTAGCTTTGTAAACTTATGTAAGATGTAAAGTAACCTTTTAATCTAAACATGTTCAAATTAGGAAATGTGCTTCACAAAATTCCTATATATATATATAAAAAAAAATATGACTTTCACTCGGCTTTCCTTAGGCTACTTTCACACTAGCGTTAATATTTTCCAGTATTGAAATCCGTCATAGGGTCTCAATACCGTAATAACAAGGCTTCCGTTTTGTTCCCATTCATTGTCAATGGGGACAAAACATGACTGAACAGAACGTAATGCTCCAAAATGCGTTCCATTCTCATGCCGGAGAGAAAATCGCAGCATGCTGCGGTTTTCTTTCCGTCCTGGGATGCGGTTTTCTCTGACAAAATCTGACAATAGAAAACGGATCCGTCCCCCATTGACTTTCAATGGAGTTCATGACGGATCTGTCTTGGCTATGTTACAGATAATAGAACTGGTTTAGTTCATAACGGATGCAGATGGTTGTATTATCAGTAACGGAAGCGTTTTTGCTGGACCCTGCTAGATCCAGCAAAACACTAGTGTGAAAGTAACCAGTTTCATTAAATGACATAGCAGAATAAGAGAAAGTTCATTATTTATTAGTACATTTTAAACTGGAAGATTTCACTGGGGTTTTCCAAGGCTTTAGAAATAAAGGAATCTCCAAAACCTTTATGTGAAAAACTCTTTGTTCATTAACAGAACAATGGTAATTATTGGAAAATTATTAAAGGCACTAGAGACCTTTTGGAACAATGGAACAGATTTACTATTCCTGCCTAACATTTAGACAGTTTAAACTTAGTCAGTCAAAAGATAGGCCAACTTTATCTCAGTGGCTATACTCTGTATGATATATTTGTTTAGACACAGTTGTTTAACTTTACATTAAAATCTTTGTGCCATTTTTGAATTTTTAAAACATGATGTGACATTATGTTCCAGAAATGTGGAATTGCCGTATTTTACAACAGTGTCTAGACACAATCACATTAGTAAATTTGCTTGAGTACTTTTCGGTGTGTTATTGTACAGTATTGAGTATTTTGGCAGTTTTATTTATATCAACATATATGGGGGGGGGGGGGGGGAGGTGGGGGTCGTTGATTTAATAATCCCTCCAGAATTCCGTCTTCAAAAAGTTACAAAATAGGGCTTTGCAACTTTATGGGCTTACTTGCACAAAAAAACATAATTTGGCATTTTTTATACCATTTTTTATCAACTGTGATTTTTTTTTTTAAGTTGCAGAAATTGTCACACTCTAAGGGTACGACCACATGGCCATGCAGGTCTCAACAGCAGTCTGCCTTGCCACAAATGGCTCCTGACCACGCTGTGTGATCGTACCCTAAAGCTCGTCATACACATTCAATAGATGTCGGCTGAATGATTGTTCTCCCCTGTCTCTCTGCCAGCTTCACCATATATACATACATGTTCAAATAAGCCGAACATGTCTGTGTATGCAATGGGGAGAACGTAGAAAGCCAGTGCCAGACAGTGGTGGCTTATCTCCCTAGAGAACAAAAGGATCTGCCAAAAATATTAATTTCACACAATCTTTGTCTCCCCTTACATCATCAGTCTGGAGAGAGTTAGAAGTTCCCCACACACATTAGTGTGTCAGCCGAATCCGCTGTTCTATGGTTTGGCTGACAAAAGTAGAATTTGTATAGCCAGCTTTATGGTGGCCATACACATTAGATAGAAGTTGGTGGATGGTTGAGCAAACAGCTGAAGAATATTGGCTTTGCCGCAATGGCTATACACATTTTAGTCCATATTGGGTTTTACCTTTGTTTGAACTGGCCATACACTGATATGAAACCGAGATATGGACTAACGATCTTTCATCTGACTTTTGGATGAAAATATTAAACACAGTCGACAATTATAGTCTGTCATTGGTTGGTTAAAATAATCGTTCTTTTTTAAATTTCACCCAACAAATGTTAGTTTTGGTTGAAATCATTTTTATCAACTTTTGACTAATGTGTATGGCCACTGTAACGTTACATTACCCTACTTCGTGAGATTTCCCTACCTCCAAACTTCCGGTCGCACTGCTAATGACGTAAGGAGGGTTTTTTGCGCAAACCGACAGTTTATGGAAAATCTCAGCGGAGTTCAGCTTCACACCGGGACACTGTGCATGCGCAGGAGAGCCTCAGTAGGGAAATATTACGGCCCAGTGCGCAAGCGCGGCTAACTCCATCCGGCGCATGCACAGTGTCCCGGTGTGAAGCTGAACTCCGCTGAGATTTTCCATAAACTGTCGTTTTGTGCAAAAAACTCAGGAACGCCTCCTCACGTCATTAGCAGTGCGACAGGAAGTCAGGAGGTAGGGAAATCTCACGAAGTAGTGTAATGTAACGCTACACCACCTTTAGTCCTATAACCGGGTGACATAATTTTGAGAATGACATATCTACTGCTTCTCTTGATGACTCTCAACAGAACTTTCTATGTTGTTTTCTCTCCATCTAACTTTATTGATACGCACTAACAGTGCTAAAACATTCATCCAGGAGCCTAAATATTCAGACAGTGGTAAAGGTTAATTAACAAATTACTTTAAAAATTCTCATAGGATGGCTGCTATGGCTTGAATATTTTTTTCTGTAAATATTTTCGTATTGGTTAATCTTTACTTATATTAAAGACCCTACTACCTGTGAGCTGCCAGATTGCCTGTCTCACCTAGCATGAAATAACTGCAAAAGAGATCAGAGGCTTTCCAAATGGTGCTCTGTATCCAAATAAAATGCATGCAGTGAATGATGTGTTTACAGTCCATGTATTACTCACCTCTGGCATACAGTAATGTTTATCACCATACTCTGCCAGATCATGTACAGAGACCCATAGTGGTCATAATCCGTAACTGCCTGGAGCACTGGCCAGAGCATGTCTTTGATCACCACTATTCATGCACTTGTTTAGTTCAATGTACTATATTTGTCTTATTTGTATGTATTGCACTAGTAGGGCGGTGGTTATATAAATATATTTGATTTGAAAATGTTGTAGGGTATGCTACATATTGTTTCCCTAACGACAAGTTTATTTTACTATTTCATGGTTATTTAACTAAAGATGAAGTAAATGAAAAACAATATAAATATGATGGTGGAAGGTACCAAGAGCAGCATTCTGGTGTGTTTGTCATAATTGATGCGATTAATATATAATTTTACTTAATTGAACATATATCTGCAAATTTTATGGCACTTGTTAAAGGTCAGATGGTTTAATGAGGTACAAATAGCTTTCCAAAGATGGATCTTTCCAGACCTAGCCTGCTGCCAGTAAATTCCATTTTAACATCATATTAGTTTGTATTGTAATCAGTTTGCATTCTTTTCTCGTGTGTTAGTTCTGGAGAGTGTTGTTCTTCTTAGAATATTATATTTTTTTTGTAAACAGTTTTTTTTTAATTTTCATTTTAAGAAGAATAAACATACGAGCAGAAGAAAAGAAAAGGATAAAAAAAATATTTTGTCAACATCAATGTCTGCTTTTGACCAGTCAGAAACATGTTTGTCCTTTATGATTCTCCTGGTTCGTACAGACAAGTTATCTAGCTAGTACCGCATTGTTACTACAGGCGAAGGTAACACAGTAGTGTATATCAATGTCTGTCCTTGGCAGATCCACGATGTTATGAACGTATATGGTCCGCCAATGACTGGCAAGGTATTCACCGTGGCATTTGTCTCGTTATTTAGACATTAAGTACGGTTTGGTATGTTACCAACAAACAAAGGGAAAATAGCAACAATAGAAAAGAATGATGCTCGGAATTATCTCCAGGAATAATTTGAAAGGGGGGATTGTAGGTTTTAGCCAGACTTGTAAGATCGCCTTGGTGCCTGCCGTTGCCACAAAATGTAACAGTTTCCGGCACCCTGGGGTACATTCATATTTGTCTGTGTCCAAGTAGCCAAACAAAGCCCAAAGTGGGTTGGGTAGGGTAAAGGTAGTTCAATGTGTATTAGTGAAATTGATGATTTTGTCCCAGAACTCTCTAACCCTTGGACAATCCCACAGGCAGTGATATAGTCCCGCATCCAGGGCCCCGCACTTTAAACAGCAGGTGGAGTCATAAATGCCCATTTTGAATCCTCTTCTCAGAGTTAGACAAAATAACTGAGAAGACCTCAGTTATTTTGTCTGTCGTAGAGTACAGATGGTCTGATTCCGGGCATTTGATATGAGTTATTGGTTTGTTGCTTTTGTAGGGTTTGGTAAGAGAAGCTGGTAATGTTCCTGCTCTATTTCCCCAACGGAAGTACTTGTTCTGTATACATCGGGTGAACCAGTGTGCCTGTCCCTGAACAAATGTGTCTAACAATGACTTTGCGACTAAAAACGCTTGTCTTGTTTGAGCAGTAAGGGCTACTGCGTGGGATCACTGGGCCGACAAGAGATCAGAGTGCAACAAGTCAAAGCGCTCCCATGTCTTTTTCTTTTTATGTGCTACATAGGCTATTACATGACCACGCATGACTGCCTTGGAGGTCGCCCATAAAAGAGGGGTATCTTTTGGATGAATGTCATTATCATCCAGAAAGTTAGTCCAATGGACCTTAAGTTAGGTCCTAAAGTCCTCCATCTCTGAAAGGTATGTGGGGAACCTCCATAGGCGGGACCTTGTTTGTGGCTGTTGTGCCTGAATCATAACTGTAACAGTGGCGTGATCAGAAATAGCTATGGGGTGAATGGTGACATCTATTAAATTATCTAATAAGGTAAAAAAGGGCAAAATTAAGTCGATACGTGAAAATGAATCGTGGGTTTTAGAGTAGCAACTATATTTTCTGGTGTCATTGTGTATCGTTTTCCATGTATCACATAGATTTAGTCTATCCATAAACTGTAATATCGCACAGGAAACTGGGGAGCTTTGTGATCTATTATGGGATCTGTCTAGTTGTGGGTCTAGTGTGGCGTTAAAATCCCCCACCACTATGATTTTGAGTGTCGCTTGGCCGTTGAGGACCTCTGATATTTTGGTGAAAAAGGCTAAGTATGAGGAGTTAGGGGCATATATGTTTAGTAAGGTATATGATACCTGTTCTGCTTCGCGTTATTGATATCACGGCCTTTGTTGTGTGCGCCGTGACACTTGTGCCATGCTTGCGGTTGCCGGCGGCAACGTGTTGTTGTTATAGCATGTGGTGGCAGTGTCTCGGCTTTGGCTGTGTGTGGTGTGACATTGTTGCCACGCATGCTGTTGTCGGTGGCAACGTGTTGCATGTTGGCTGGTGTGTGCACTTCCCCTTTAAGTTGTAGCCCTCCCCTGTCTGGTGCTGTAAGGGTTAACTCCCTGACTGGGTGTGTTCACTTGGGTTTTATCCCCTGTGGCTCTCTGGCTGGTTTGAGTGTTACTTCAACTGTCGTTGGTGCTGGAGCTCTGCTCCAGTCCGGGGTGTTCTGTCTGCCAAGTCCTTGAGTGCCAGCTTGTAGGACATCGATGTCAACCGCAAGAATGGCACAAGTGTCACGGCGCACACAGCAATTGAACTGTTGTATAATACTAGTCAGACATAGGGTTGAGCGAACCTGAACTGTAAAGTTCAGGTTTGTACTGAGTTCAATGTTCCGAGATTTAATGGCGCGTGTTGAAAAGCTGCAGGGCAGCCATCAACAAGTGTTTAACTCGTGTGCCCTTAGAAGCCATCACAGCCATAACTATTAATGGCATGGCTATGATTGGCCAGTGCATCATGTGACCCAGCCTCTATATAAGCTGGAGTCGCGTAGCGCTGCACGTCACATCAGCTCTTACTAGTGTAGGGAGAGGATGCTGCAGCTGTGAGGGAGAGATTAGGAAACAATTCTGGTGTTCTTGGTGTTAAATCTGCAAACTAGAGCGATTATTTTTGTGGGTGCTATGCTACATTTTTGTACCCCTGAGCCCAGTGCAACAGAGAAATAAGCTTTAATCAGTCTGTTTGTTAGGTGGGCTTTGGTGACCATTTTTGCAAGTGCAGTGCACTTGCAACTGCATGTATGCCAGGGACATTACTTTAATCCTGTTCTGGTAGCTCAGTGGGCGACATCTAGGCTTTTTTTAAGGACGCCTGCACTGCATATGTGCCAGGGGAAGGGAAAATAATATAGATAATCTGTCTGTGACTTCAGGGACCTAGGGGGATGAGGGGACATAGTCACATTTTTTTCTGTGAAGTATTCCTGTGCTGAATATCTGACAGGGAAAATCTATTCATTAAATCCTTCTGTTAGATTCCAGGGGGACAAATTCCCTTTTTTTGGCGGTCAAGTATCCCTTGCGGCCTGCAATGCATACCTGGCAGTGAAAATAATTCAATTACATTAGTCTGTCCCATATTTGTGTGACCTAGCGTGATTTTTTTTCTCTTTCTGACACCTGTGCTGCATATCTGACAAAAAAATTAGTAAATACTGCTTACATTGTCAGTTGACAAATTCCCTTTTTTTTGGCTAGAAAGTAAATTATTTGGCCTGCGCTGCATTTCTGGCAGTCCAATAAAACCAGTAAATACTGCTGTTACATTGTTGGTTGAAAAAAATCACACTTTTTGTCCTAAATAGTACATTTGCAGCCTGCGCTACATTTCTTTCAGTCCAATAAAACCAGTAAATACTGCTGTTACATTGTTGGTTGAAAAAAATCTCACTTTTTGTGCTAGATAGCACATTTACAGCCTGCGCTGCATTTCTGACAGTAAAATAAAACCATTAAATACGGCTGTTACATTGTTGGTTGAAAAAAGCACACTTTTTGTGCTAGATAGTACATTTCCAGCCTGCGTTGCATTTCTTGCAGTCCAATACAACCAGTAAATACTGCTGTTACATTGTTGGTTGAAAAAAATCACACTTTTTGTGCTAGATAGTACATTTGCGGCCTGCAGTGCATTTCTGGCAGTCCAATAAAACCAGTAAAAACTGCTGTTACATTTCTGTTTGACAAATTGAAATCTTTTTCTGCTAAATAGTACATTTGCGGCCTGCGCTGAATTTCTGACAGTCCAATAAAATCAGTCAATACTGCTGTTACATTGTTGGTGGACAAATTCAAATTTTTTGTGACAGTGAAGTAATTGTATTAAATTCGCCTCAAGAAATTGTTTCTTTTTATGACACCGGCACAGCCTTTCTGTCAATGGAACTTAATTGTTGACTATTAGTGGTTACATTTTTGGCTGACATAAACCATCTGTTGGTTTGGTGGGTGAACGCAAAGAATGAGGAGAGAGTCAAATAAGGGATGTGGCCCTGGTCGTGGTGCTGCTGGTGTTGGTGGAGCTCCTGTTGCAGGGACAGGACGTGGTCGATCTGTGCCAGCTACACACACAAGTGAAACACCTTCCTCAGGTGCGACTTGGTGACAGAACCTTCAGCATTATTTGGTAGGCCTGAATGCCGCTCTACGAATGGTGAGGCCAGAACAAGTACAGGCGATAGTAGATTGGGTGGCTGACAGTTCCTACAGTTCCTTAACATCGTCTCCCACCCAGTCCCCTGCTGAAAGCGCAGAGTTGGCACCTGCAGCCATTGGCCATCTGTCTTTCACCCCACCCTTTGCAAATCAGCCAAGCAGTATGAGCCCCAAGTCATGCAGCAGTCTCTTATTCTTTTTGATGAATCTGCTGGCAGGGTTTCCGTTGGTCATCCACATAGCCCTGCCTCAGAAGTGGAAGAGATTGAGTGCACCGATGCCCAACCACTTATGTTTCAGGATGAGGACATGAAAAGACCACAGCAGCACGTCTTTGATGATGACAAAAGACAGGTGCCAACTGCTTCGGCTTTCTGCAGTGTGCAGACTGACAAGGAGGGCAGGGGTGAAGAGTGGGTGGAAGATGATGTGGAGGATGATGAGGTCCTAGACCCCACATGGAATCAAGCTAATGCGAGTGATGTGTGCAGTTCGGAGGAAGATGCGGTGGTCGCACAGAGGCACCAGCACAGCAAAACAGGGAGCAGGGTGCAAAAGTGGAGCAGCCATCCCCTAGACAGTATGCCTGCTACTGCCCACCGCACCCAGGGACTGAGCACTCCAAATCCAGCTCCAAGGAGTTCCCTGGCGTGGCAGTTCTTCAGACAATGTGCTGATGACAAGAACCACTGTGCAATCAGAGCCTGAAGCGAGGCATAAATGTTCTAAACCTGAGCACAACCTGCATGACCAGGCATCTACATGCAAAGCACGAGCTGCAGTGGAGTAAGCACCTCAAAAACCAAGAAATGTCTCAGGCTCCTCCTGCTTCCTCTTCTGCTGCTTTCTTGGCCTCTTCCTCCAACTCTGCAAACAGAGGATGTAGCATCAACGCCACCACGTCCATCACCGTCCCCAAGCATCTCCACACTGTCCCATGGAAGCGTTCAGCTGTCCATCTCCCAAACACTGGAGAGAAAGAGGAGGAACCCCCCTACCCACCCGGGAACCCTGGCCCTGAATGCCAGCATTTCAAAATTCCTGGCCTTTGAAATGCTGTCATTCCATCTGGAGATGGACAGTTTTAAAAACATGATGGCAGTGGCTGTCCCACAGTATGTGGTTCCCAGCCACCACTATTTTTCCAGCCGAGCCATCCCTTCCCTACACAACCAAGTGGCGGACAAAATCAGGTGTGCACTGCGAAACTGCCATCTGTGGCAAGGTCCACATAACCACTGATACGTGGATCAGTAAGCACGGGCAGGGACGCTGTATCTCCCAAACGGCACACTGGGAAAATGTAGTGGTGGCTAGGCCTAAGGCGGATAGCAGTTTGGCTTATGTACTTCCGCCACCGAGGATTGCAGGGCATTTCTCTTTGCCTCCTGTTGCCTCCTCCTCCTACTCCGCTTCCTCCTCCGCTACCACCTCCTCATCCGGTCAGCGTAACACCTTCACCACCAACTTCAGCACAGCCAGAGGTAAACGACAGCAGGCTGTTTTGAAACACATGTGTTTGGGGGAAAAACCCCACACCGCGCAGGACCTGTGGATGCGCATGGAACAACAGACCGATGAGTGGTTGATGCCACTGAGCCTCAAGCCTGGCCTGGTGGTGTGCGATAATGAGTGAAATCTCGTAGCAGCTCTGGGCCTAGCCGGTTTGACATGCATCCCTTGCCTGGCGCATGTGCTGAATTTGGTGGTGCAGAAATTCCTGAAAAACTACCCAGATATGTCAGAGCTGCTGCAGAAAGTGCAGACCGTCTGTGCGAGCTTTCAGCGTTCTCACCCTGCTGCTTGCCTGTCAGTGCTGAAGTGTAACTTGGCGATGATGGAAGAGAATGTGGCACAGGAGGAAGAGGAGGAGGAATAGGGGTCATTTCCACGGTTATCAGGCCAGTCATTCACAAGTGGCTCCGAGGGTGGGTTCCCGCACCAGCATAGGCCAGGTACACAATTGTCCAGCCAGGGCACAGTTCTGGAGGAGGAACCATGTTCACAGCAGGGTGGCACCCAACGCAGCTCATGGGCATCACTTGAGCATGGCTGGGGGGATACGGAGGACACAGACGATACACCTCCCACAGAGGACAGCTTGTCCTTGCCTCTGGGTAGCCTGGCACACATGAGCAACTACATGCCGCAGTGCCTGCGCAATGACTGCCAAGTTGCCCACATTCTAACTTGGTGGGTGGCCACCCTGGATTACTGGGTGGCCACCCTGCTGGATCCCCGTTACAAGGACAACGTGCCGTCCTTAATTCCCTCACTGGAGCGTGATCGGAAGAAGAGTGACTACCAGCGCACGTTGGTAGACGCGCTGCTGAGGGCATTCCCAACTGACACCGAGGGCTCAGTGGAAGCACAAGGCAAAGGCAGAGGAGGAGGAAGAGGTTGCCAATGCAGCTGGGGCACCGCCGACACCTCAGAAGGCAGGGTTAGTATTGCCTAAATGTGGAAAAGCTTTGTCACCACGCCACAACAACCAGTACCAACAGCTGATATGGAACGTCTTAGCAGGTGGCAGCATTTCAGCAACACACGCCTACACGTACTGACTGTTGGGTCTGCCCCATTCAACTTCTGGGTCTCCAAATTCGGCACATGGCCTTAAGCTTGCCCTTTATGCATTGGAGGTGCTGGCCTGCCCTTCAGCCTGTGTATTGTCTGAATGTGTATTTAGCATGGCAGGGGGCATTATCACAGACAACCGCAGCCGCCTGTCCACAGCCAACGTGGTCATGCTCACGTTTATTAAAATGAACCAGGCATGGATCCCACAAGACTTGTCTGTGCAGAATAGACATTTATACTGGCCTCACCCAGCCATTGTTATACTCAAGTGCACTTATTCTTTGTTTTCTTTTTTTATATGTCCCAATATTTTGGGGGCTACCCCAATAAAAAACAAAAATAAACAAAAAACAGTGTTGGCTACCTCCTCCTCCACCGCCGCTTTCATTTACACTGCCGTGGTCACCACCTCCTCAACCTCCTACTCCATATCCACCTCCTCCTCCTAGTTCAAGATTTTTATTTTTTATGTATTTTATGCTATTTTAAGTTATTTCCCTATTCACATTTGATTGCAGGGCGCTTGTCCTACTCTTACCCCTATTTTGCTTCCTTTTGCAGCCCTCTAGCCCTTTACAGGATTTTTTTAGAGCCATTTTAGTGCCCAAAAGTTCGGGTCCCCATTGACTTCAATGCGGTTTGGGGTCAATTTCGGGTCCCAAACTCGAACTTTTTTGCGAAGTTCGGTTGAACCCAGCGAACCCGAGCATCCAAGTGTCCGCTCAACTCTAGTCAGAGAGTCTAACAATAATTCAGAAGTCAAGAAACATGAGACATCAGATCTGTATGTATTCTTTGTTCTGAATAACTTTGTAAAACTACAACATAAGCACAAACAAAAAATATGTCAGTACATTAAACATTATATAACAGCTTCATTCCATCAGTGAGTGTACTCAGACAATTCCATCATAAGTCCAGGAAGCTCCACTGTATGCTGCTTGCTAGATCCAGAAGCAATCATTAAATGGAGGATAGGAAGGTCCAGGTTAAAGGTTATATGTCTCTCTATGTGAAAATGACCACTTCCTGTCAAGTCCTGATTTAAGTAGGCATAATAATAACTAACTCTGATCACTAGATGGCAGCAATATCAAAATAACATTGCAGTATAATCCATTACAGTACATTGCATACATTTACTTTTAACAATATGGGCAGAACACTCTTTGTTTGGCATAATTTATTATAACCCTACTTATGTTACAACTGCCCCCTGGAACAATGCCAGAAGATGCCAGTAGCACATAGGTTAAGAAATGACAAGCTCAGAGTCATGTCTACAAAGGCTCGCAGTTTAGGGAATAAGATCAATGAACTTGAGTCTATAACGGCATCTGAGAATATAGATTTAGTGGCTGTTACTGAGACATAGGTCAATGGGAGTATTGCCTGGGATATAACAATACCAGGGTTCTCGATATATAGGAAAGACAGAGAAGGCAAGAAAGGGGGAGGGGTGGCCCTGTATGTGAAAGATAGCATAAAATCTAATTTAATACAAGTTAGCTAGACCAATTTAGAGTCAGTTTGGGTTACCTTGCAGCTTAATAATCATAAGGTAACGCATGTAGGTGTGATATATAGACCTCCTAGCCAAGTCAAAGAATTAGATGATCTAGTAGTTGAGGAAATAGCTAAAATGACATTGAAAGGGGAAGTTATCATTATGGGAGACTTCAATCTTCCTGATGTAAACTGGAAAACCAAAATAGCTAGTTCTGCCAGGAGTACAGATATTCCAAATCCCCTACTGGGATAATCTCTACAGCAAGTAGTGGAGGAGCCAACCCGGAAGGAGACCATTTTAGATTTAGTATTCACAAATGGGAATTTGGTATCTGATATTACTGTAGGGGAAACTTTGGGATTTAGTGATCACCAGTCAGTGTGGTTTACTAGAGTCACACCACTCAAAAACAAAAGTTTTAGAAAAACTGACTTTTCTAAAATTAGACTAGTGATATACGAGTCCCTTTCAGAGTGGAACAGTTTCAATGGAGTCCAGGAGAAATGGGACTATTTAAAAGTGGCACTATTGAAGGCAACAGATAATTGCATTAGGCTTGTCAGTAAAAGCAAAAAAAAAAAAAGAAGAGACCACGGTGGTACTCGGCAGAAGTGGCCAAAAACATTAAAAACAAAAAGATAGCATTTGGTTATTAGAAATTTAAAAAAAACGAGGATGACAGGCAAATTTATAAGATTAGGCAGAGAGAGGCCAAACAAATTATAAGAGCTTCTAAAGCACAGGCAGAAGAGAGATTAGCTCAGTCAGTGAAAAAAAGCGATAAGACATTCTTCAGATGCATAAATGGAAAAAGGAAACTAAAACAATGAATTACCAAATTAAAAATAAAAGATGGAAGGTATATGAAAGAAGCATTGCCTGAATGATGCCTCGCACAAAAGAGCTCTCAGAAGACCTACGATTAAGAATTGTTGACATGCATAAAGCTGGAAAGGGTTATAAAAGTATCTCCAAAAGCCTTGCTGTTCATCAGTCCACGGTAAGACAAATTGTCTATAAATGGAGAAAGTTCAGCACTGATGCTACTCTCCCTAGGAGTTGCCGTCCTGTAAAGATGACTGCAAGAGCACAGCGCAGATTGCTCAATGAGGTGAAGAAGAATCCTAGAGTGTCAGCTAAAGACTTATAAAAGTCTCTGGCATATGCTAACATCCCTGTTAGCGAATCTACATTACGTAAAACACTAAACCAGAATGGATTTCATGGGAGGATACCACAGAGGAAGCCACTGCTGTCCAAAAAAAACATTGCTGCATGTTTACAGTTTGCACAAGAGCACCTGGATGTTCCACAGCAGTACTGGCAAAATATTCTGTGGACAGATAAAACCAAAATTGAGTTGTTTGGAAGAAACACACAACACTATGTGTGGAGAAAAAGAGGCACAGCACACCAACATCAAAACCTCATCCCAACTTTGAAGTATGGTGGTGGGGGCATCATGGTTTGGGGCTGCTTTGCTGTATCAGGGCCTAGAGGAATTGCTATCATCGAAGGAAAAATTAATTCCTAAGTTTATCAAGACATTTTGCAGGAGAACTTAAGGCCATCTGTCCACCAGCTGAAGCTCAACAGAAGATGGATGTTGCAACAGGACAACGACCCAAAGCATAGAAGTAAATCAACAACAGAATGGCTTAAACAGAAGAAAATACGCATCTGGAGTGGCCCAGTCAGAGTCCTGACCTCAACCCGATTAAGATTCTGTGGCATGACCTCAAGAAAGCGATTCACACCAGACATCCCAAGAATATTGCTGAACTGAAACAGTTCTGTAAAGAGGAATGGTCAATAATTACTCCTGACCGTTGTGCATGTCTGATCTGCAACTACAGGAAATGTTTGGTTGAAGTTATTGCTACCAAAGAAGGTTCAACTAGTTATTAAATCCAAGGGTTCACATACTTTTTCCACCTGCACTATTAATGTTTACATGGTGTGTTCAATAAAAACATGGCAACATTTAATTCTTTGTGTGTTATTAGTTTAAGCAGACTGTGATTGTCTATTGTTGTGACTTAGATGAAGATCAGATCACATTTTATGACCAATTTGTGCAGAAATCCATATCATTCCAAAGGGTTCACATACTTTTTCTTGCAACTGTATGTTCATTCCCAATAATTGTCCTGATTTTTGTTCAGTGTAAAATGAGCTTTACTTAGGACACACTAAGGTTCATCTGTCTACCTGCGTAGGGTTACAATTTGCCTTCAAAACAGCCAAATTTTTGCAGGATCCAGTACCAGAAGCATTTTAGGGTTCATTGTGCAGACCACCGGAGAACACTGAATTAATTGCCATGTTCATGGAATCAACTTGAAATAATGTGCTTTGTTGCACTGCTTTTACAGTGTTTTTCATGACTTTGTTATTAATGGCCTATCCTTAGGACAGGTCATCAATATCAGATCAATTGGGGTCTGTTTTTGACCCAGAAAAAACAGCAGATGTCCTAGCTCATGTGGAAGTCTATCCTTGCCATTCTGTGATCTTCGTACCACTTGCTTTGTGCCCTCAAGTTCTGCATTTGGTAGCTTCTTTCATTATGTCTGGTCACCCTGGAAGGTTATGCACTGAATATATACTTCCAAAATACTCCTGGTGACCCCATTGGAGACAATGTTGTGTACTTTTTGTCTGACTGTTTTACTTGTTCCCCAGTCAAGTAATTTTTTCCGGAATCTTCTGTCCCCCCCCCCCCCTCATTTTTGCACAACCCCTTTAAAATGTACCTCTCATTTCTCTACTTAAAAAAATCTAACCCCCATTCAGTGTCCCAATACTTCTACTAAATAGAATACTTCTACTATATAATTGTGGAATCGTTCACACCTTGCTCTCCTCATTATAACCATTGGCACAATTTCCTTCTTTTAAGATCTCGTATGTGGTATGGCTAAGGGTGTGGGAACACTTTTAGCATCTTCCAGTCAAATGCTACTTGTTTTGTCTGCCCTCACTTCCCACAATGTCTTTCTTCCTCTCTCAGGATTACATTCCCCTGTTCTCCGTTGCGCTCTCCATGCACATCAGTTGGAAAGGTACATCAGCTGAAAATTGCCAAAGTACTATTCATTCACGCTGTACTTCAATAGGAAGACAAAGGACACATGCAGGATAACATTGAAGGAAATCCATATATAGGTACTACAGTAGTGGTATACAGAGTTTGTATGAGAACGAGAGCAAGACAGATTGTTAATTATGGATGAGCGTAAAGGAGACGTGGGAATATTTTGGTAACTGTAGAGAGGAAATTTTAAATAAAAATATACAATAGAAGGAACTAATACATATGTGCATATTAAGTTGAAATAAGGTAAATTAATTTTAATAAGTGGTACACTTTAAACTCAAACCTTAGCAGTCATGTCAGAGGTCTCTTTTTGTTCATGTTTTCTTCAGTTTTAAATATTTCTTTGCGTGACTTAATATAGCTTATATCACTAGTACTAGACATCTCTAAAGAGTATGCTACCTCCTTTGAAAGTTTATATTCTATAGTATAATTTAGTCTTCAATGAAGTGGGTTGTAGGTGGTGGTAAAAAGGGAGGAGAGGAAGAGCCTCTTTGAAGATTATTATCCTGTTGAATTTTGTTCTTCAAAGGTTTTTAGAGCTCTCAGGAAGTTTGTTGTTAAAGATCTTTGAATTATTGAAATATTTTCACATTGTTTCTAAAATTAAAAGACATATTCCAACCACTTCAAGAGTTTCACATCTTTTGAGGTATCTGTCTTCAAAGATCTTTTGGGTGGTTATCTCTTTGTTCATTTGTACATGAATGGGCAGGAAAATCTGTTCCTTCACAAGAATAGGGGAACTCTAAATGTTGTACTACCGTGCCATTGTTTGAGATGACTTGGTTATATCCTTTGTAAAGAATAAAAATAAAATAATAAATAGGATTTATGCATCGCAAAGTTGCAGGTAGTTGGGAGAGTATATAAACAAAACATTTAATTTGTATTCATTTATTTAGAAAAAATAGGGTATGTTACTCATTAGGTTTATTTTTCTTTTGTGGTGAAAGACCACAACAGCAAGCTCTATTTCACGTTTCAAGATGTTGGACTCACATTGGACATGTTTTTATTTTGATTTTCAATTTTCTTCTTCTTATTGTTTAACAATCAAGTAAATGTATGACAATATAAGGCAGGTATACTTAGAAGTCGGTGTAGTACAATTTACAGTGTTTTAGATGTATATTGCATAGCCAACATTTAGCCCATTAGTATCAGTAGACAGTATAGTATAATATTGCAGTCCCAAATTCATTGGGTTCTGAATGGCGTCGACTCATTTTGTCCGGGACGATTCTTGCTTGCTCTTGTCCTGTATTGATAGGCTTCAGAATAACAACATCAATAACTGAGTGAACTGCCTTGTGTACATAAGATAACAAGTAAAGGAACTTGTATAATAACAAACAATAAATGTATATGTGTGTGGGAAGGAGTGGAGAGAATATGGGGGGGGGGGGGGGGGGGAGGTGTGAGCCCAAGACCACTAACAAATATATACATGATGGTCTAAAAAGTGAAGATGTTGTCATTATTGGTTATTCCGTCTCATATACTTCTGTTGGCAATTGTTTGTGAGTTAATTATCCTCCGACATGTGATTAAGGAAAGGGGTTGAATTGCAATAGGTAACCCAAGGGGCCCAAAGTGATATGAACCTACTCTGGGTGTGTTGAGTTAATGCGACAATCTCTTCAATACCGTATATTTGGTTCACTTTGTGTAACCACTGCTCACCTGTCAGCGCTGAAGTGTAACTTGGCGATAATGGAAGAGGATGTGGCACAGGAGGAAGAGGAGGAGGAATAGGGGTCATTTCCATGGAACTCGTGCATATGGTCGGGAGTATATCAGAGTGATGGTTTGATAAAGGGGTCGGGAATGTGATAATGGCGTAGGGTTTCAGTCATGAAGGTCCAGTCCACCCTGTCGCTTTCTCCGCATCCTTATCCAGGAGAACTAACTGGGAGCGAGAGATATTAGCATGTTGCTTGAGGTGTAGGAACCTGACGGAATTTTCTTTACCTTCTCTACCTTTTACAAAGCCAACTTGTTCAGGGGAGATCAGATTTGGTAACAAGGGGCTTAAGCGCTGCATAGTTCTGGATCTTTCCCTTCTTTGTGTATGAGGTAAATGTGTGCTTCAAGGGCTGGTCTCCGCAATGCAGAGCCCTGTAGTACAGCTTTACAGAAGTGCAGGAGGAGAGTTTGGAGAGTTTCTCCTAGGGATTTGTAGTATGGGACAGGGAGACCATTGGGGCCTGGGATCTTGCCCGTAGGGCTCTTTGACAGGATGGACTGGATTTCTAGAAGCGTGAACGGCCTGCTGATCTGTTGATCCTCCGACAATATTGGGAGACGAAGAGAAGAGAGGAAGTCTTTGATATCCTCCTTTTTCTTAGTTGTTTGATCGTTAGTGTCTTGTTCCCTTAGTTGATATAGGGATTTATAATAATGACAATATGCGTCAGATATGCTTTTGGTATCTGTGACAAGTTGGCCTGAATGGTGTTTTGTTGAAAGTATATATGTGCGTGCTTTGCGTTTCTTAATGAGGGACATTATTAATTTGGATTCTTTGTCGCCGTGTCTATTTTTCCATGACATGTACAATTTAACTGATTGTGCGTTTAGTATGTCTCTCAATTGTTGTCGTTTGGACACTAGTGTTTGTAGGGTATCTCTAGAATTAGTTGATTTGTGTGTTAGTTCTAGTCGTTGGATCTCAAAATATAGTTTTTTACTGTTTCTTGTCTAGATTTATGTAAAAGTGAAGCTATTGAAATAAATTCGCCTCGGATGACTGCTTTATGTGCTTCCCAAATTGTTGTAAAGGGCAGTGTGTCATCAATGTTCCGATTGAAATAATCAGTTAGGGCTTTTTGTATGCAGCTTTTGTATTGCTGATTGGAAAGGATGGATTCATTCAATCTCCAAGTCATCAAGGATTTTGCAATGTTGCCAAGTGAGGTGCGTAATAATAGGATTGAGTGGTCAGAATGCACACTGGGTATTATGTTTGTTTCTCTGATAGTCAGAAGGGATGGGAGGGGAAGGAATAGGTAATCTATGCGTCCGTACGAATGGTGCACTGGAGAGAAGTGAGTGTAATCTCTTTCTGTTGGATGGATATGTCTCCAAGTGTCTACTAATTGGGCACAGTGTAGTGTTTTATGTATTCTGTTAAGCACCTTCTTGGACAACATGGAGAGTCCTTGGACAACGTAGAGAGTCCTGTATTCCTCCTATAAATGGTTTGCATTCTCTCATTGTGCGTGTAATCCAGTGGTCTTGATTCTTGTTCGGAGCATATAGGTTTCCTATCGTTACTAATGTGTTATTTTACCTTTAATAAAAATATAGCGACCCTGGTCGTCAGCAAGAGTATCTTGGTGTCAGAAGGGTACATGTTTATTAATAGTTATGGCTACTTCCCTAGATTTCCTACATGATAAGTATGAATAATGCCATTGGCTATAGAAGGATTTTTGGAAATTGGGGGATTTGGATTGGATTAAGTGTGTTTCTTGTAATAGTAAGATGTCTGCTTTTGTTTTTTTAAGATGTGCAAAGATCTGAGATCTTTTGATGGGTAAGTTAAAACCTCTTACATTGTATGAGACGAAAGTTATGTCTTGTATGTCAGTGACCATCTGTGGGTGTAAGTAATAAAGTATTAAGGCACTCAGGTTGAAATTTTGCAATTAAAGTATAGCTTTATTTCATATTATCTGCATCATCCATTTGGCAGAATATTTCTGACCGGACGTTTCGGTCACGATGGACCTTCATCAGCGCCCTAGGAATGCCTCTACTCACCTCACAGATAATATGACCACTGATGGAGGTCCATAGTGACCGAAATGTCCGGTCAGAAATATTCTGCTATTGATATGTACCACTGGGCAAATGGATGATGCAGATAATATGAAATAAAGCTATACTTTTTATTGCTAAATTTCAACCTGAGTGCCTCAATATTTTATTACTTGGATGGCGGCCTAACAGCCCTTGATTGGCACCAGGAACATTTTTGAATTGAGTGCGGTTCCTCACTTTACTACAGATTACATATGTGGGTGTAGTGATCAATGGTTTTAGCTGTGGGCATGGTCTTGGGCGAGGACATTTGTGTAATAGCAGAGGTAAAGGTTGGGAAGTCAAATGTGGAGGTGTGGTATGCACCACTTTTGAAATGGTTGGTAGTGGTTTTATGTATATTATGCCTAAAAACATAGAATTATACATCTTGTAGTGTTTGTAACATAGTAGAGGGGGGTACTGTCAGTCACACCCTAGGACTGAGTAGCATTAACTAGTAAGAACCTGTAAAAGAAGGATTATTTTAATACTTAGCATATTAGTAGCAGTCTTTCAGGAGATGTGTCTTTGCAGCTCACGCGGGTTCTAGACGTCTTTGTGAAGTCGAAGCTCTTTGGGACTTCTTCTTGGTTCTTTGATTCTTGGGTCTTTTGACTGTTTCCTGTGGTAACAGCACAGGTAGAGTTGGTATGTCGGTAGTCAAATTTGCCGTTTCAAGTATTGGTGGTGGATCCAGTGGGATGTCTAGCTCTGTTGCTACTGCTATCGCTTCTTCTGATGTGGGAGCTGTGTAGCGTTTTCCATTGGCCAAAATGGAGATGCCAAATGGGAATAGCCAGCGATATACAAGTTGTCTCTGGCGTAGTCCATCTGTTAGTGGCTTGAGTAATCTTTATTTTGCCAGTGTTGATGGTGCTAGGTCCTGGACTATGGTTATTTGACTGTTATTATAGTAAAGGGAGTTTGAAGATCTTGCATTCTGAAGGATTTTTTCCTTTATGCGAAAGTCTAGTAGTTTGCAGACAATATCTCGGGGGGGTTCAGCAGGTTTGGGTTTTGGGCTCAAAGCTCTGTGTGCTCTTTCAATGACTAGTGACTGTTTTTAAGAGTCTTCAAGTAGCCCCAAGAATTTGTCTGTTAAGGTAGTTGTAATGTCTGGTACCCCTCTCACTCAAGTTATTGTGTCTGTTACAGTTTTCTAAATCTTCCATAGTAGCATATAACTTGTTGATGTCTGCCTCTTGTATTTGGAGATTTGAGGTGACTGCCGCTGAGGGGTTTATGACAGATGTCTGAATTTGTTCAAGCGTATCAATCCTATGTCCTAGATGTTGAAGGTCTTGCTTCAGATATATCTTTAGCAATGGGAGCTAGGGATGAGGTTAGAAGGCGGGTAAGAAAAGCTCTGGAAATTAGTTTGTCATTTTCAGAATATTCACCGCCGTCATCACTTGCTTGTTCTGAGTGTGATGCATGAGCGTCTTTAGGCAATTTTGTTTTAGTTGTCGCCATATTGTTTTGTTTAGTCAGGAATTCATCCATTTCAGAGTTGGTAGGTGCTATAGTTATCCCTTGTTCTATTCCAGGTGTTTTACGGCTTATTTTCACCATATCTATCTCCTGTAGATTAGGAGCGCGACCTTAGGGTTCAAGAAGAAAGGGCTTTTTATCAGTATCTTCTCTATATGTAGTGGGGGTCAGATGAGAGGCATGGGGTAGGTAGTAGTAGAGGAGGTTATGGTTACGTGTAGATCCTGATTGGGATCCAGATAGGTAAACTGGAGCAGTGATCCTAGATGGGTGACTTGTTTCTAAAGTTTTTGTTAGTGTTGCTATAGTGGTGGGTGTCCTCAATTGAATAGGAGCCAGAGTCTTTTTGGCTACTGGGCCTAAGGAGTGGAATAGTTTGCAGCCTTGAGGTCTGGCTGATAGTTTCTCCCTCTTCTCCTGGTGAGTGGGAGTTGCAGATGTGTCGCTCTAGAGGATCCCCCTAGTGTTCAGGGGCCACAGCGCTACTTTCTGGTAGGTAATGTGTACCCTAGCACTCTATCCACAGAGTGGTTTAAGAGTGCTGGGTGTAAATATGGTGGCTGCAGACTTCTGTGCCCCTTGTATCTGAGTTCCCCTTTCTAGTCCTAGCTGACATGTTGCTGTGTCGGCAGCTGTAGGAGCTTGAGCCGCCGTCCTGGCTGTCCTCCTCACTTCCTCCTGCGATCTGCCTCCGGGCCTCCTGCTTTTGCTCAACAGAACCTCCAAATCCAGAAGAGTCCGGGTCCGAGGGGCTGCTCTCTAGTGGCAGGCGCGTCCGGATCTCATCGGGTATGCTGTAAAGTTTGGACACACCTTCTCACTCAAAGAGTTTTCTTTATTTTCATGACTATGAAAATTGTAGATTCACACTGAAGACATCAAAACTATGAATTAACACATGCGGAATTATATACATAACAAAAAAGTGTGAAACAACTGAAAATATGTCATTCTAGGTTCTTCAAAGTAGCCACCTTTTGCTTTGATTACTGCTTTGCACACTCTTGGCATTCTCTTGATGAGCTTCAAGAGGTAGTCACCGGAAATGGTCTTCCAACAGTCTTGAAGGAGTTCCCAGAGATGCTTAGCACTTGTTGGCCCTTTTGCCTTTACTCTGCGGTCCAGCTCACCCCAAACCATCTCGATTGGGTTCAGGTCCGGTGACTGTGGACGCCAGGTCATCTGGCGCAGCACCCCATCACTCTCCTTCATGGTCAAATAGCCCTTACACAGCCTGGAGGTGTGTTTGGGGTCATTGTCCTGTTGAAAAATAAATGATGGTCCAACTAAACGCAAACCAGATGGAATAGCATGCCGCTGCAAGATGCTGTGGTAGCCATGCTGGTTCAGTATGCCTTCAATTTTGAATAAATCCCCAACAGTGTCCCCAGCAAAGCACCCCCACACCATCACACCTCCTCCTCCATGCTTCACGTGGGAACCAGGCATGTAGAGTCCATCCGTTCACCTTTTCTGCGTCGCACAAAGACACGGTGGTTGGAACCAAAGATCTCAAAATTTGGACTCGTCAGACCAAAGCACAGATTTCTACTGGTCTAATGTCCATTCCTTGTGTTCTTTAGCCCAAACAAGTCTCTTCTGCTTGTTTCCTGTCCTTAGCAGTGGTTTCCTAGCAGATATTCTACCATGAAGGCCTGATTTACACAGTCTCCTCTTAACAGTTGTTCTAGAGATGTGTCTGCTGCTAGAACTCTGTGTGGCATTGACCTGGTCTCTAACCTGAGCTGCTGTTAACCTGTGATTTCTGAGGCTGGTGACTCGGATGAACTTATCCTCCGCAGCAGAGGTGACTCTTTGTCTTCCTTTCCTGGGGCGGTCCGCATGTGAGCCAGTTTCTTTGTAGCGCTTGATGGTTTTTGGGACTGCACTTGGGACACTTTCAAAGTTTTCCCAATTTTTCGGACTGACTGACCTTCATTTCTTAAAGTAATGATGGCCACTCGTTTTTCTTTACTTAGCTGCTTTTTTCTTGCCATAATACAAATTCTAACAGTCTATTCAGTAGGACTATCAGCTGTGTATCCACCTGACTTCTCCACAACGCAACTGATGGTCCCAACCCCATTTATAAGGCAAGAAATCCCACTTATTAAACCTGACAAGGCACACCTGTAAAGTGAAAACCATTTCAGGTGACTACCTCTTGAAGCTCATCAAGAGAATGCCAAGAGTGTGCAAAGCAGTAATCAAAGCAATAGGTGGCTAATTTGAAGAACCTAGAATATGACATATTTTCAGCTGTTTCACACTTTTTTGTTATGTATATAATTCCACATGTGTTAATAGTCATGAAAATAAAGAAAACTCTTTGAATGAGAAGGTGTGTCCAAACTTTTGGTCTGTACTGTATATATATATATATATATATATATATATACAGTTTTTTTTTTTTTAGGCACTTGATAGTGAAAGATTGGGATCAGAGGATCAGAGTCTCCTGCGTCCGTTCACCAGCACGACAGGCCACGCCCCCGGACATGTTTTTCTTTGTCATGGCTTTTTTACGTTTTCAATGTTTCTGGCAAATATCAGGAATGAGCCGAAAGTTCCATATAATTGTCTGTCAGCAGAGATGAGGGCTGCTTTTACATGCAGCCATCACCTCTGCAGTATGGGGATAAGCGATCGCTACAGCAGAACCTTGTCACCATAGAAAATAATTGTTTCTGGGCAGCAGATCGCTGTTTACACAGCATGATTTGCTGCACAGAAATTATGATTTTAGGTGCCGATTAAAATACAGGATCACCCAATGAACAAGGTTTTGATGAACAGTGATTGTCATCCCCAATAATTGGCCTTATTATCGGTCAGTGTAAAAGAACCTTTACTTAATACACACTAAGGTTTACCTATCTACCTGCATAGGACTAAAATTTGCTCTTAAAGCAGCCTAATGTTTGCAGGATGTTTTGATCCAGTACCAGAAGCCATTTTACGGTTCATTGTGAAGACCACTGGAGAACACTGAATAAATTGCCATGTTCATGGAATCAACTTGAATATATGTGTTTTGTTACACTGCTTTCACCATGTCTTTTTTAGGACTTTGATATTGATGACCTATCGTTAGGGTAGGTCATCAATATCAGATCAATTGTACTTTGGAAAAAACAGCAGATGTCTTAGCTCATGTGGAAGTCTATCCTTGCCATCCTGTGCCACTTGCTGTGCCCCGTCAAGTTCTACGCTGGGCAGCTTCGTACATGATGTCTGTTCTCTACTGCCTAAACTAATTCATGCCTGTTCACTGTACTGAGCCTGAGCCAGATTCTTGTATAGGGGTTAAAATCTAAAATCAGGGGACCACCAGAATAATGTCCCTTGAGGACTAGCCTCATTCAGCTTTCCCTCAGCCATAACTAGTCTCCCTGACCCAGCTTTGTTTAAGTGACTGTTGACCCAGGGCTGTTAAGAGACACTGGTTCAGAGCACCAAGGGATCAGGAAAAGCCATAGTCAGGGACAGGCCAAGGTTAGAACAGACAGTTTCTGCAATCCGGTGGACCCTATGGACACCGCAGGGACAGACCAAGCCTGTGTGGAGGAGAGGAACGCTTGCAGCGATACGCTGGTGGGTGGATCCTTCAGGTAGGAAATGGAGGTTATCGCCAGCGGGTTCGAACCGGAACACAAAGTAGCCAGAGCAGGTGAGCAGAGCGCCAGACGTGCCCACCTGGAGGAGTTATAACAATGACACACCTTATGCTACTTGTTAGTTTCCCTGGTAACTTTCCAGCTAAGTGGTGCTACCGAAAGTACCATGGTGCATTTAATATGTAAGAGCTACAAGATAGGTGGGTACTAACTGTTGGTATGACCTCTCCTGCTCTGTACTCAGGACAAGAAAAATACAGTTCTTCCCCTGTGCATTCAAATAAACCCATTGGGTCTGCATACTGTTTTCCACAAATGTGATTGGATTCCAAAGGCTTTTTTTTTTTTTTTCAAAGCCAGCATTGGTGTGCAATTTGCTGCTGCAGATATGTGAATGAACCCTGAAACTATATTTTTAAAACATTAGGATAAAATAAAGCTTGAATGGAAAGTTGAAATACTTTTAAAGCGACATTGAGGTGTTGAGGAAACGGCTACCCTTACCATTGTCTACACCAGGGGCACTCAACTGGTGAACTGAGGTTCAAATCCGGAACGGGGAATAGTTGTACTGACTAGTATTGAGCGAATTGAAGTTGAGGAAGTGGAATTTGATCCAAATTTCTGGAAAAAATTGATTTCTTACGAAGCCGAATTTGCTCTTTGTGGTAATGAATCAGATTTTTTTCTAATATGGCTGCTGCACATGTTACAAAGAAGAAGTAAGAAGCCTGGGAATGAGGGATCACCTATAATGCAGTGCAGCCAGACAATCAGCAGATAGCCAGCCCCAGTGATGTCACAGCCCTCTAAAAAAGCCTCATCCTGTCTGGTTCCAGTGAACTTAGTGCAGGGAGAAACGTTACAGGCGCTAGGGACAGAGATAAGAAAAGACTTTATTCACAAAATATTACTTTTGACCAGTTCAGGGACATCTTAGTGATAGTGTAGGGATATACCGTATTTTTCACCCTATAAGACGCCCCTTATAGGGTGAAAAATAGCCAGCAATCAGACCCCCAATGTTAATCAGACCTTAGATCACAGCTTTAATCAGATCCCCAATGTTAATCCGACCTCAGATCACAGTTCCAATAAGATCCCCAATGTTAATAAGACCACAATAAGACTTCCGATCAGACCTCAGCTCACACCCAAAAGTGAATGACCCCCAATCAGACCTCAGATATGAGCCCCAATATAAATAATACCCCATTCAGACCTCAGATCAGACCCCCAGTCTCACATCAGCCCCCCATGCCTCATTTGATCAGTCCCCAGTCTCATATTAGCCCACATGCCTCTTTTGGCTAGCCCCAGTCTCATATCAGCGTGCTTCTTTTTATCAGCCCCCATTGCCCCTTTGTCAGCCCCCATTGCCTCTTTATCAGCCCCCAGTGCCTCTTCATCAGCCCCCATTGCCTCTTTATCAGTTACCTCACCTCAAAGTGGCCTGAGAAAACTGTGGCGCTAATGTTATTGTACAGCCTGACGCAGCAACTGCTTCATCTCCCAGTGTCCCGCACCCCTTCTCCAGCAGTCAAGGCTCTTCCACCTCAGCAGAAGGGAGCTGTGTTTCATTCCCATCATCTACTGGTCCTGATGCTCCTCCTCCTACTCCTTGTTAATCATTTCACTAGCAATCAATCACTGAGGCGATTGCAAAAAGACAACAGTATACGTACATTCATCCAGCTGTGGAGAAGCTGAACATGCTCCTGGTCAAATTTCTGGTACTACAGTCACTCACTTTGCATTTGGTTGACTCTGCACCTTTCAGAGAACTGATGGCTTGTGCTGAGCCAAGGCAGAGAGTCTCAAGCTGCCATTACGTCTCTAAAAAGGCTGTAGCAGCTCTGCACACATATGTTGAGCAGAAGTTGGGCCAGTCCTTGAGCCTGTTGTCTGGTAAAGTTCACGGAAGCACTGATGTGTTGAGCTGTAACTATGGCCAAGAACAATACAGTGTATATCATTTATGGCTCACTGTCACCACCAGCTCTGTGAGAAGATCTGGCAGACGTTCTTCTCTACCTGTTGTATGATGTTCTTTGTTTTGGTTTCACTTTCTATCTCCTTTCCTTCTCACAGCTGTCACCTATTTGTACTGATTGTCACCCTTTATATTCCCTCCCATACTGCCTCACTTTGCGGTTTATACTTCTTCCTGGATTGTCTTTACTGCTGGAGGCTGCTTCTCCTGATTCCTCAGATAAGTCTGTTTCCTTTATTTGTGTTTTCTTGCTGGCTTGATTGTAGGTGACCCTGACTCAATCCGTATTAAGTGCAGGGAGCCGGTGGTCATGTCCCCTCACTATTGTAGTTTTTTTTTTTAGGTGTCACATAGTATAAGGTACGAGGGCATGCAATTGTCTACCATAAAGATCTTTGCATGGGCATAGCAGTCAGGGAGAGCTCTAGGGGTTTTATAGGGCTCACCCATATGCTCCTTAGTTTGGGATCAAGCCAGTCGGATGTTTATTTATAAGTTCCAGCTTTCTGCAACACCATCCGTGACACCCACTGGGTAAATGTGGTTCTGGCCCAGCCACACCAGCAACTTGGGCAGGTGATGGCACTGCCGCCTCTTCATTCTCAAGCTATGAGTCAATGTCCTCCTTTGCCCCCTCATCCTCCACCTTGTCTTCAGCCTCCACTGCAGTTACAATTTGGAGTGCTCCTCAAACATACCAACAATGCAGAGCATGGTGGTGTCATGCTGTTTTGCACTTGGTTTGCCTGGGCGAACTGAGTCACACCAGGAAGGAACTGCTCCGCGTCCTTCAAGAGTAAATCGAATCTTGGCTGTCTCCTCACCAACTGAAGTTTGTAACCATGGTCACCAATAACGAGAAGAAGATCGTGTTGGTGCCGCGTCAATGAGGGCTTATCCATGTGCCCTGCAAGGCGCACGTCTTTAATCTGGTTGTAAAGCGGTTCCTGAAGTCTTCCACTCAACTGCAAGACATCCTGAAAATGGTTAGGAAATTGTGCCTGCACTTCAGCCACTCTTACACTGCAAAACACACCCTCCTTGAACTGCAAAGGCAGAATAGCTTTCCCATCGACATTTACACCTGTGGGAACTCCACCCTCCACATGTTGGACTGACTATATTAGAAGAGGAAGGCAATGAACGATGTCTTGATAATGCAGGCGGACAGGAGAATTCCACTGTGTAACTTCAGATCATGTGTGACTCCTACTGTTTGCTCAGGACCTTTGAGGAGGCCACTTTATTTGTCAGTTGTCAGGACTATGGTATGAACAACATAATTCCACTCCTTCATGTCCTGAAGCAGATGCTGATAAATCTGGCTGACCAGGGGACAGGAGACGTAGCGCCTACATCTCATGGCCACCTGAGCGCTGTGGGGGCTGAAATAGAGGAGGACATTCATGCTCAAGCAATGTATACAGAAGTGGGTGGTTTATCTGCACAAGTGACAGGAGTAGGAGGAGCTGGAGGGCAATGAGGAAGGCCAGGCAGATGACCCCCAACACACTGTGGCAGTGTGCAGTGGAGATGGAGTCAGGGAGTCTCTCCGAGTCCCTTGTGCCAATTGCCAGATGCATGCTGAATTGCTTGCATAGTGACAGCTGTATTATCACCATTCGACAGAGGAATGACTACTGGCTCACCTCTATGTTAGACCATCCCTACCGGTCCAAAATGGGGGTGCTCACTCTCCACTGCCATGATTTCTGGAGTGGCGGAGGGGCAGGAGCAGCAACAGCTCCATCAGTAGCAACTTAAGTCTCTAATGAGCACTTTTCTTCAACCGTCTACGGAAGAAACCACCCAGCAACAGCAGCAGGAAATAGAGCACAACCTGAACCAGCAGGTGGTGGCATATTTTGACTACACTCTGCCACCCCAGATCCAAGATCCCCTGGACTACTGGGCAGCCAAACTTGATGTATGGCTACAACTTGCCGAGTTTGCCCTGGAAAGCTTTCCTGTATGGCCAGTAGTATCACATCACGGGTGTTTAGTGTCATGGGGGCAAAGTTACGCCAAAGAGAACTCGCTTTTCCTCACAAATTGTTAAGAGACTAACCTTTTTAAAGATGATTCAAGCGTGGATCAGCCAGGATTTCCAGGCACCAATGCCTGATGCATCAGACTAGATCATCCTGGGTGCCACACCACAACTTTGTGAAAAAAGACCCATTTCTTCTGGCCACCTGCCTTATGCCACACACCTGCTGCCTCTGCTGGCATCTTATCCTACTGCCACCCACCATCTTGTGCTGCTATTGCCACTGCTGTTGTCCCCCACCTCCCTACTCTGTAACTGGGCCACTATGTTGACTCATGCGGTTGCCACCCTCCCTACTCTGTGACTGGCCACTGTGGTGACTCCTCATGCAGTTGCCACCATCACCACTCTGTGACTCGGCCACTGTGTTGACTCCTCATGCGGTTACCACCCTCACCACTCTGTGACTCAGCCACTAGTGTCCCTGTTTGGCCTTGTTGACATCATCATTTATTTACCCTTCTTCTGCTCAGCTATCCGCGTCAGCCTCATAGAAATGAATGGGGGGGGGGGGACCTATCAGACAATGGGGGCATATTCTAGCAACCCCTTTAAGGCCAGCATTAAAGAGTGCCTTTCACTACTCCTGACATGCCTGTTTTAATAGCTTCATATATTTCCCATGTAATAACAATTCTGGAGAATCTATTTTTATAGCTCTATGTTATGCCGTTCCTGTATTATTACTACTAGAAATTATGAATGAATTGCTAGCAGTTTGCAGTAAGGATACAGAGGGGTGATAACCAGTTGAGGGGGGTTGGTTGCGCATAATCACTGTACTCACTGTATGCAATCAATGCTGCCATTTTCAGACTGTGCAGGTACACCCCCCAAACTTGTTGCCACCCCTCTGTACCCTTACTGCAGACTGCTAGCACTCCATTCATAACTAGAAATAGTAAAGGAATGGCACAGCATAGAGCCATAAGAATAGATACTCCAGAATTGTGATTATATAGGGAATGCATGAAACTATCAAAACAGGCATGTCAGGAGTGGCGAAAGGTCCTCTTTAACTTTTTCTGAAATTTGTGCTACAGCAGCATTTCATTGGGATTGAAACACTTCACTGGTTGTCCTTCCCTGGATGAATTTTGGTAGGTTCACCACTGCATATCGGGAACACCCCAGATTACCTGCTGTATTACAATGCTTTCCTCAAAGTAAGTAATCTGTATTGCAGTTTTGTTTGTTTAATTCAGCATATAACAGATTGTGCCACTTTCTTGAGTGAGACAATAAATCTTATTACTTTTTGTCTATGTAATAAATAAATGTAGAATGTAAATGTATTAATTATATTTTAATCAGCCACTACATTCAACTTTTCTACAGCGTAATATTATACTGGTATTGTTTAGTTCATGGATCTGGTTCCTAAATAGTCCATGTTTCCATCCTGGATAGTCTCTCTCTCTCTCTCTGTTTAATATATGGTGAAGTTAACTAGTAATAACTAGAAGGGCATGTGAGATACTGGCAAGAGATGTAAGGATGAGGGAATCCTTAAAAATAATAACTTTTCATCACAGAGCAGCTGCTGCATAGATGTGAAGAGTTCCGGGAAAGCGACACGCCTAGAGAGATTTTTTTTAATACTCTTTAGACATAATGATCACAGTACTGGTGACCTAGAACTGCATTTCTATCTGGGAAACAATGTATTCAAATTTTTCTTTAAGATATTTCCTGGTAAAAATGTATTTCTTGCCAAGTCCTAAACAAATAGAGTTTGTAAAAAGTATGCAGAAGTTTTTTTTTTTTTTATTTAAACAGATCTGTCACCATAGAATGCCCCCATACTTACTGTATTGCTGGATAGGAGAAACAATGCTGAATCAGAATCTGTAAATTTTTTGTACCCACTTGCATTCACCTGCAGAATAAGCCTACCAATGGTCCATATGCTGATTGACAATTATTTTGCTACTGAGAGAAAAACATGTGATTTATACTAAAATGAGCGCGCTGATTCCAAATATGAACTCGGAATTTGCCTGGCATGTCTAGATTTTAACCCCTTAAGGACCCTGGGATTTTCCATTTTTGCGTTTTCGTTTTTCCTTCCCTGCCTTCCTATAGTTCTAACTTTTTTATTTTTCCATTCACAGTTGTACTTTCTAATGGCACCATTTACGGTTGCATACCAAGTAGTAGGAAGCTGGAAGAAAATTCCAAATAGGGTAGAATTGGAACACCATTTTTTTTTTTTTTTACACTGTACACTATGCGGAATTGACCTGTTATCTTCATTCTCCAGGTCAGTACGGTTACAACTATAGCACACTTGTGTAATTTTTCTTGCTTTCTAATACTGATTTTTTTTTTAAACCTTTTGTACTTATGAGTACAGGGCTGTGTGAGGGCTAATTTTTTGCGGGACGATCTGTTCTTTTCAGTGATACCAATTTGAAGTGTATGTAACTTTTTGATCACTTTTTATAAAAAAAACTATTGGGTAGTTGAAGTGACAAAAAATGGCAAATTGGCTGTTTTTATTCTTTTTCCCGTTACGCCATTTGCCGTATGCCATTAATATTGTTATATTTTAATAGTATGGGCATTTTCGCACGCGGCAATGCCCATGATTTTTTTTGTTGTTTAAGTATATTTATTTTAAGGAAATTTAAGGTGATTTGAACTTTTTTTAATATATATTTGCAAAAACTTTTTTTTACTTTTTTTAAGTTACCTTGGATGACAATAACTGCCAATCATTAGGTTGCCTATTGTGTTCATTGATGTCTTTATAGACACCATTGAACACTTAATTTGCACTATACCAATACAACACTGCCACCTAGTGGCCTGTATTGGTATAGTCATCTAATAGGCATTGAGGCCTGCTTGAGGCTTAGGCCTAATAGATTAATGTAACAGGTTCCCCGATCTCAGCCGGGGAACGCTGTTACCGGAGCGGAAATGCGCGACTTCCGCTTCCGGACTGCACAGATGCCGTGGTCACATTTGACCACAGCATCTGAGAGGAAAAATGTATGCAATCAGCCTTATGGCTGATCGCATACATGTGCAGTGGGTCTCTGCTATTGTTTGGGGACTTCCGCCGTACATGTAGGTCCTTAAGGGTTAAGGATTAAAGGGGTTAAGTTATACATGCAAAGCCTATTCAGTAATAATATTAATGCATTATATTGGAAATATTCCAATGGACATGTCCAGACCTGTTCGGACGCACTCAGGCTGATGTCAGCAGTAAGTATATAAGGCAAGCTGGACAGATTTTGATAAAGTGATCTGTTATAGTGCTATCAGTTTTGAAACTTAAGATGGATAAACGCAAATGTGTTAATGATCCAGACAATTTCTATTACATATGTGGCAAATACACTACTTATGATCAGCGGAAGAATCTGACAAAGCGTGTGCGTCTTGCAGCTTGGGATGCATTTGTGCTAGTAGTGCAGAACTTCCTTGGGAATAGACGAGCTGCAAACTATGCTGAATTAGTAGACAACATGCTTACAGCATATGAACAACTTGGCTACCAAATGTCATTAAAAGTGCATTTCTTACATTCCCATCTTGACTTTTTCCCACCCAATTTGGGACATGTAAGTGACGAACATTGAGAGCGGTTCCATAAAGATATTTCTACAATGGAGAACAGGTATCAAGGCCACTGGAATCCCAACATGATGGTGGACTACTGCTGGTTTTTGCAACAGGAAAATATGACCATTCACAAATGCAAAAGCAGATGCCTGAAGCACTTTTTACAGTACTTGGCCTTGCTGAAGTAAGACTTTTTAATTGAAAAATTCGACTTTTTGAAATTTTGTTATTCCATTACATTTTCATACACTGTTTACTACGCAAACTTTGATGTAGATCAGGTAATTGTTGAAGTAAAACTTGTTCTGTTCAAAATTATTCAATGCTTTCCAAGTGCTTAATTCAGGCCCCTTTCACGCGGGTGAGAATTCCATGTGGGTGCAATGCGTGAGGTGAACGCATTGCACCCGCACTGTATCCGGCCCTATTCACTTCAATGGGGCTGTTCAGATGAGCGTTGATTTTCACACATCACTTGTGCATGGCGTGAAAATCGCAGCATGTTCTATATTCTGTGTTTTTCATGCAACGCAGGCCCCAGGGAAAATAATAGCATTATTAATACAGAATGCCAAAGGACCTTTGATGACGTAGTGAGCGCGGTGACGTCAGAGCAGGTCCTGCTGAATGCAGATGGAAGAATCTGTCTTACGTCATCAAAGGTCCTTTGGCAGGTCCTAAAAGAAGAAGATGCCGGCTGCGTGAACAAGTGGATGAGGTGAGTTAATTTTTTTAATTTTTTTAACTCCTCATACCTCATTTTAGTAAGCATTCTGTATTAAGAATGCTATTATTTTCACTTATAACCATGTTATAAGGGAAAATAATAAAATCTACAGAACACCTAACCCAAACTCAAACCCAAACTTCAGTGAAGAAGTCCGGGTTCAGGTCTGGGTACCACAATCATTTTTTTCTCACGCGCATGCAAAACGCATTGCACTCGCGCGGAAAAAACTGAGCAACACAATCGCAGTAAAAACTGACTGAAATTGTGTACGCACTTGCACGATTTTCCCTGATCACAGACGCAACGCATCTGGACCTAATCCGGACACGCTCGTCTGCAAGGGGCCTTAGGTATACTTATGCATAGCAAAAATTTGTGATGTGTTACAACAATTCTGACTTGTAATCCGCACACTCGATTTAGTATAGGACAAATGGTTTTTGCCCAGTAGCAGACGAAAAGTTATTTTTTTGTTGCGTGGTGTAATCATAGTATGTGCAGACTAGACAATATACAATGTGCTGGCTCTGAAGAGGGGGTCACTTCAACAAAATCACAACAACTAAAGCACAAGGTCTCTTCCAGGGATTCCCTGGTAGCCCATTTGTATAACTCAATGTCTCCAAACCACCAGGGACTGTCTGTTTGGGAGTGTGAAGCAGGAGGTGCTTTGGGTTCACGTGGTGGTGACAACTTGAGGGGTTGCTGCTTGTAGCACTGTTCCCAGTGCACACTCACTGAGAGAGGGGGAGGATGCATCAAACTGCATGCAGCAGCTGAATAACGGAAAGTATGGCAGGTCTGCATGGTCTAGACAACTAGTGTCTACCAGTCAAGTGTCCCTGGTGTAGACAATGACTAGGGTGGTTTAGTTGTTTACTTCAATGTCTCTTTAAAAGTATTGCAACTTTCAATTCAAGTTTTATGTTATCATTTTCTTCTAAGAATATAGTCCAGCAAGAGGGAGATGCAAGTCTTTCTTTTATATTTCTGATTCCTTTCAAATACACTTTGGCTGAAAAACCTACAGAAAAATCCCAAAACCTCCTCTGTGTGAACCTACGCTCAACTGCATAAATGTTATGGGTTTGTTGAATTAAAGAGTGAAAATCTGCAGCATTAATTGACGTGTTTAAATTCCGCACCACCAGTCATGTTATTTGTGCATTCTGCTGGAGAAATTTCCTGCAGTGTGTGTATAAGATTTGTTTAAATTTCATCCATTTTGCTGCTACTATATTACACTCTGGGTTTTCTGCAAGCAGTTCCACTGCAGAACGTGCACAGCATATCCGTCACATCGCTAACAACAGTAATGGTATCAAAACTATTTAAAAGAGCATAATTATTAAAATAATGTATGTGATTTTACCATCTATAATATTAAAAGGCAAGGATTGCCATGTTTCCATACATAATCTGCCTCTCTTTCCCATACCCAATATGGTGAGATGGACTCTATTTCATTATCCGCTTAGGCATCAGAGTAAACCAAAAAGAGATATCCACACGATAGAGGTCATTGAGTTATTGTGTATATTTAAAGTTAAGAAAGTTTATGGAAAGTGCCAAGTTTATGATAACATCTTCCTACATACATGACAATCTGCTTATAGAAGCCAATCATTTTTAAACCTTCCCCAAGCAGTGCCATGCATGTTTAGTGCTGCAGGACTTGAGTACCCGACCAGCGTCATAGAGCTGCGCCTGCACTATCAGCGGCAGGGGACCAGCAGTTTGTGACGGCTGGGCACCTGTTGTATCTGCTGGTATCACTTTATCCTCTGATGCTGACGGATTAACTCTTCAGATGCCAAGGTCAATGAGACCGCGCTATCTGAAGGTCCCGCCAGGGATCGGGATGTGTCCCATTAGGCATTGTCTCCCTGCGCAGCAGTGACAGCGTGCAAATGCTGGCCTCAGCCCCAGAAGCAGTTCTAGTACTTCTGGGTCCCCCTGCTGCTTGCTGGATCTCATAGCGATGTGCCTGTGTGGTACAGGCAGGCTTCAATGCTGTAAAAAAATAAAAGTTTCAATAAAAAAAGGCCCTTTCAGCAAACCACTTTCGATAAAAAATAAAATAAAAAAATAGGCATATTAGGTATCGCTGCGCACGTAATATCTGGCTCTCTAAAAATATGATCTACCATGTCAGGTGAACTCCATAAAAAAAAAGGTACCAAAATAGACATTTTTTGGTCACGTCCCATTACAGAAAGCATAATATCAAGTGATCAAAAAGCCATATCTACCCCAAAATAGTACCAATGAAAACATCAACTCATCCCGCTAAAAAAAAGTCCCCACACAAGGCGATTGGGAAAAAATGGTGACACAAAAAGATAAGTAAAAAAAAAATAGACATGTTCGGTGTCACAGTGACTATAAAAATATCAGAACAGCCATATTTTGGTCACCTTGCCTCACAAAAAAGCGTTATATCGGGTGATCAAAAAGTAATGTGTCCCCAAAATTGCTACCAATGAAACCATCATCTTATCCTGGATAAAACAAGCCCTCAACACAAGACTTTACCCAGATTTTTTTTTTTTTATATGGCTTTCAGAAAAAAAGCAATGCAGAAACAGTGCTGTATGGTGCTGGTCGGCAAATCACTGCAGTGTGGTGCACCCATGCAGCAGTATACAACCACATACTGTGTGTTGTTGTATTGAGGATAAAATGTGTAACACATTGTGTGGTGGATTTTCTCCTGTTACCCCTTGTGAAAATTTAAAAATGTACAGTATGTCTAAAGTAAAATGTTCTTGTAAAATATGTAATTTTTCATTTTTGTTTCTAAATTCTATGAAATGCTGTTGGGTTAAAGTGCTCACTACACCCCTTGAAATATTTCTTGGAGGTCTATTTTAAAAAATGGGGTCACTTTTGTGGGGTTCCACTGTAGGGGAACCACAGAGTGTCTTCAAATGCAACATCCTGTCGTGTGTCCATAGAGCAGTTTACCACCACATATGGAGTGCTTCTGTAAACTGCAGACTCAATATTGTGTTTTGTTTGGCTGTTAACCCTTGCTGTATTATAGTAAAAATGGATTAAAAAAAAAAATCTTGGAAAGGTTGAAAAGGTTTGTTAAATCCGTTTTAGAAACTAGACTCGAGGGGTCTAGTTTCTAAAATGGGGACATTTATGGGTGGTTTCTATTATGTAAGCTATAGAAAGTGACTTCATACCTTAATTGGTCCTTTAAAAAGTGGGTTTTGTAAATTTTCTTAAAATTAGTTGCAAAATGATGCCAACATAAAGTAGACATATGGGGAATGTTAGGTAATAACTATTTTATGAGGTATTTATCTTAAAAGCAAAGAAATACAAATTTAGAAAATTGAGAGTTTTCCAATTTTATGGTAAACTTTATTATTATTTTTTATTTATAAATAAAGGTTGAATATATCAACTTAAATTTACCACAGTCATAAAGTACAATATGTGATAAGAAAATAGTCTCAGAACAGCTTGGATAAGTAAAAGCGTTCCAACTCAAGATTTGCAAAAAAATGTCCTGGGCAGGAACGTGAAAACTGGCCTGAAGGGGTTAATCAATAAACTAATTGTTTACCATTGGGCTTTGACGGGATATGGGAACACATTTTCAAGTAGTACTTTTCAAGTAGTAGTTCTTTTTCAAAGAAATGCTTTTGATGAAGCATACATAGGAGCAGGTTAGTTAAGGCAAGGTTCACATCTGCAGCGCTGTTCTGTTGGTCTCTTCAGTATAGGAACAGAACAATTGCAGCGCCAGCTGTTGTATAAGCCGGACACCCATGCCACCCTCCGGATCCCATTGACTATAATAGGACATTGCTGGTTTCCATTGTGGATTGCAGCATTTTGCCCAACAAAATACTGCTGCATGCAGCTGTTTTAAGGCCATTATTTTTTCTATAATCTGTGATGGATTCTGCTGCTGGGACCTCTGCTGCAGATGTGAACCTAGCCTAAGAATATGTTCAGATGGGGTGGATTTGTAGACTATTTTGCAACATTATAATGCTAATGATTGGCTTTTGCGAAATCCCATTCATACATAATGAAAAAATCTATGCAGAAGGCATGCCTTATAGCTTGTGGATTTTACCTGGGGATTAGTGGCAAAATTAAAGGGGTTGTGCAGACAGTGAATATTGATTACATGTCCACAGGATAAGTCGTCAATATCTGAGCTGCGGGGCTCCGAGACCTAGCATCCCTGCCGATCAGCTGTTGCAAGAGGAGGAGGCATTCAGCAAATCTACAAGGTGGCCTACCAAAAAGTAGCCTGCCTCCTGTGATAGTATGACAATATGAGGGAGCAAGTGGATTGGTATTTTTATTACTTGTAGGGATTTGCTCTGGTAGGCAGAGTAAGTGGACACAATACAGAGGCAAGACCACGGTTGAAAAGCAAAAGTTCAGTGTTTATTCACACAAAAAGGCAGAAAAGAAAAACAATACTTTGCAGGGTCCTGGTGTTAATTCAAACAGCAATAGTCCTGGTGTAATTTCACACAGCAAGAGTCCACATAACAAAACATGTCACCTGGCAGTTCACAGCAAGCTTTAGGGCACCTGACTCCCAGCAGACGACTCTCATGTGGCTCTTAGCCTTGCAGCATGGTGGAACTCCTCAGCTCCCAAACACAGAGCTTCCACAGCTCCACTATCACCTGGAGGATCATTCCACACCCAGCTGAGCTGCTGGCTGGGTTTTTAAATCCCATCCCAAAACCTTGCCTGGAACGTGGGGAACAACCACCCACCCTGCTCTTTGGCTGCTCCCAATAAGAACCGGCCTGGATTGGCTTTACAGCCACACTAAGTAAAAAAGAGTGTCAGCCAGCACTAGCTGCCACTGACGCACAAAATTACCGGTACCTATCTCACCAAGGCCAGGAACCTTGTGGTGACACGTATCTTCCGTCAATGACAGACCCTTGCGCCTTCCTACATACCTCCCCCCTTTGTTCAACCCTGAGGGGGTGAACACACGCCAGACAGTGTACTCGGGACAGGACATCCGTGTTTCCCTGTAACCGGCCTGCCCTGTGTTCTACTGTAAACTTAGAGTAGAGAGAAGAACCACCTGGTGACCCGAGCATTCCTCTCTTTGGCCTGGCTCATCCACTTGAAAGGGGAGTGGTCGGTCACCAGGCGGAACTTTCTCCCCAAAAGATTACAGCGGAGAGACTCGAGTGCCCACTTGATGGCCAGGCACTCTCTCTCCACTATACTGTCCTGGGTCTCAGCTGAAGTGAGCTTACGGCTGAGGAAGACAACGTGAATCTCCTCCCCGTTGACTTCCTGAGACAGTACAGCACCGAGGTCTACTTCTGATGCATCGGTCTGCACCACAAAGTCCCTCTTGAAGTCGAGCGTCACCAAAACCGGGGACCCACACAGGACCAAATTTAAAGAGGAGAAAGCCTCTTCCACCTGATCATTCCAGCGGACTATCGCAGGACTTCCGTCCCTTCAAGAGCCCTGTCAACGGAGCCCTAGAGTGGCAAAATGGGGAACAAACCTCCTATAATAGCCCACCATTCCCAGGAACGACTTTACTTGTCTAGAGGTAGCAGGTCGGGGTCAAATCCGTATCGCCTCTATTTTGTTTACTTGGGGTTTGATGACTCTGCGCCCAATGACATACCCAAGGTATTTATTCTCCTCTAACCCTATCGTACATTTCTTTGGGTTAGCTGTTAGTCCCGCCTTTCGAAGGGAATCCACTACGGCCTGTACTTTGGGCAGGTGACTTTCCCAACCAGTCCTGCCGATGTGGACGAAGCACAATGTCCATTAGACATTGAAAAGTGTCGGGGGCGCCATGCAGGCCAAAGGGTAACACCTTATATTGGTACAGTCCCTCTGGTGTAACAAAGGCAGTTTTCTCTTTGGCAGCCTCCGTCAAGGGTACTTGCCAGTACCCTTTGGTGAGGTGCAAAACAGAAAAATACCTGGCTTGGCCTAACCTCTCAATAAGTTCATCTACCCGAGGCATGGGGTATGCATCGAACTTAGATATTTCGTTTAATTTCCGAAAATCGTTACAAAATCGTAATGTCCATCTGCCTTGGGAATTAAGACTATGGGACTGGCCCACTCACTTTTAGATTCCTCAATGACTCAAGCCGCAACATGAGCTGCACTTCCTTCGAGATGCCTTTTTGCCGAGCCTCGGGTACCTGGTATGGCTTTATTAGATTATGGAAGTGCGTCCATGGAGGTCTGAGAACACATCCGTGTTCCATGGTTGGTCTCTCGCTGCTGCAGACTAGCCTCCACAAGGGCCTTCATAACAGCCTTCATTTTGTCACGTGACACAGGTTTAAATCTGTCCGGTTTAATAAATGACATACAACCGTGTGCAAACCAAAAAATATTAATTCACACAGCAAGAGTCCACAGAACAAAACATGTCACCTGGCAGTGCACAGCAGGCTTTAGGGCGCCTGACTCCCAGCAGGCGGCTCTCATGCGGATCTTAGCCTTGCAGCATGGCGGAACTCCTCAGCTCCCAAACACAGAGCTTCCACAGATCCACTATCACCTGGATGATCATTCCACACCCAACTAAGCTGCTGGCTGGGTTTTTAAATCCCAGCCCAAAACCTGTCCTGGAACGTGGGGAACAACCACCCACCCTGCTCTTTGGCTGCTCCCAATAAGAATCGGCCCGGATCGGCTTTACAGCCACACTAAGTAAAAAACTGTGTCAGCCAGCACTAGCTGCCGCTGACACATAAAATTACCGATTCCTATCTCACCTCAGTGACACGTACCTTCTGTCAATGACGGACCCTTGCACCTTCCTACATACTGTAGAATCTGCTGAGTTTTGGGATGCCAGTTAATACAGTGCCCATCTCCGGAACACCTTCTAGATACTGTCTGCCCATTATAGTTTGCAGACATTATTGTAGAGGTTAACAGCTTCCTGTTGGTGGCATCCTTGAGTCCAGAGTAGTCCTTTCTCTAAAGGTCAAACAAACTTGCAGAACAGGTCTCCACAGGCCTTGGCTCACCCTAGGTCTGGAAGATGCTGAAAATGGTCCCCGTTTACATCTATGCATCTTTGGGCACATCGAATTATGTTGGCAGATACTGCTTGTGATACTGCAGATAGTGTTTGTGATGATTTCCTTGACTTCATCCTGGGGATGTGGATTGTTGGTGTACTGTCACGGACGTTAACATGACAGATGGCAGGAGATTGGTGAGACTGGCAACACGTGGTTTGATCTGACAGGTTTTCAGTTTGGAGGAAATGACATCTGTGTTGTTTCTGGTGCTTGCCACACCTTCCTTCCCCAGGTGTGGCTATTTGGGTAATTTAACCTTCTCTATTTATTGTTGGTTCTCCCACTATGCTATGCGGTTTATAGCTTCAGTTTGAGTTGTGGACAGCTAGTGTGTGGATCTTGGCTGAGTTCCTGGTGCTGCCATAGCCACTTGAAGTTAAGTGTTTTATTTCCCTTTTATGTTTTGTTTGGGTTATTTTGTGTGTTGCATTTCCCTGTCATTTGTATTAAGGCCTGAGGGAGACTCCTGTTCGTCCTTCCTTTTGGAGGAATGTAAAGGGGGAATATAAATCACCAATATTTATGCAAATATCAATAATTAATATTCATAAATAGGAGGAGCCGTCTATTGATGACTCCGCCTAATTCATACCTTTAAATAACACTACTTTCACCTTGCCTTACGCCAATCACTAAACTAGCTGTGATCACCTAACTGAGCTAGCTACCGCTAATAACAACACATTACACAGTAGGTATAATACAAATAATACAATATACTTATTATCAACCTACAATACAGCACCATGAATACAATACTCATTACACTACACAGTTCCCAAATTCCACCCACAAAGTAACTATACGGTATACACACACATACATTCATTAACAGCCCACCCAACCTGGCTCTAAGCTATCCCTATGGGAGGCAAAGGGTTAACGCACACTCAGCTGCTGCTGGGGTAAGCAGGCAGCAGTGAAGGGGTGAAGGATTACAGGGCAGCTACAGGGGTAACTGCCTCAAGGGTACAGGGCAGAGGTTCATGCTGCAAGAGTTCAGTAGCCAGGGTTAGGGGATAGTTGGTGTGGGGACAGGGCCTGCAGGGATAGGGACTGCAATGGGATGTGTTGGTGGCAAGGAAGGGGTTACTATTGTTGGGGATATAGGGGGTATGTGAGGGTAGGTAGGGGCTAGACAGGTAGATACTTAGCCCTTCCAGAGTTAGTAGGCCTTCTCCAGGTGCACGTCATGGAGCTGCTCTCTCCCATGTGTCTCTGTGTGTCGTCCAGTTCCAAGACCCCCCTTCCTAGCTTGGGGCTCCTATATCAACCTCAGAAACAGCCCACCCCCCACCCCTCCCCAGGGATGTGACATCATGGTGTGACTGTGACGTATGCCTGCACTCAGGACAGCCAATTGGCCCCCTGAGGCTAGCAGCACCACACGCCCAGCCATGTCGCAAACACAAGGTGGGGCAGAGCATAGTAACTAGGCTGATAAACTCAACAAAAGGCCTCAGATCTATTGATCCCTTAGCCTTTGAAGTCACCAGCCACCTGGAGACATACCCCACTGCAGGAACTGCCATTTAGGAGGGGGTTGGTTAGGAAACAAAAACCGCCCCACCTCCTGGTTCTAAATGCTGTCCCTATATACACATATATACTCATTATAAACCTGGTGCATACATGGGCAGTTATAGGCCCATATATATATATATATATATATATATTAAAAATACCACAAATATTGCAGCAGCACAGGCAGAAGTTGTGCACTGGGTGCAAATTCCTCACAGAGGTAGGCTTCTCCTCCAAGGTATATACTCAGCAAATGAATGATGAGGCAGCACTTCCAGCTTTTGGTGGTAGGGTGACGACCCCAAACTTTATTCCCAGCAACGTTTCGGCCTACTCAATGAGGCCTTTGTCAAGCTTGACAAAGGCCTCATTGAGTAGGCCGAAACGTTGCTGGGAATAAAGTTTGGGGTCGTCACCCTACCACCAAAAGCTGGAAGTGCTGCCTCATCATTTGCTGACTATATATATATATATATATATATATATATATAATATATATATACCTGGGGGAGAGCCATGGCAGATACACATATACAGATGTATGCACTGCATACACACATCCTTTTATATATATATATATATATATATCTACATGAGAGGGAATATATACACGGCCATACAGGAAATATATACTAACTATAAGGGGGCACACATATATATATATATATAAAAGGGACATATAAGGGGGCACATATTCCCCACAGTGAGCCCCTGTGGACCACTAAGGGCAGATGTTCTATACCAGTGTATCACTGTACAGCGGCAGCAGGAAGTGCATGGCGTCATAGCAACCAACCGCTCACGGCCGTGTGAATTCGGCCTTATACACATTTATCTGCCCCCTCACAGTAGTTATGCCCACATATGTGCCTCCTGCTCTCTGTGACCACCTGCTGATGATTGGCATTTCTCTACTAGAGAGAAAGGGAGAAACTAGGTAGAAGCCTGTCGATCATCAGCAGGTGGGCAGGAGATCATGAATAACCAGGACTCTTCTCAGGGGGCCGGGACTCTTTTCCAGGCCTAGTCTGCAATGATTGTTATGTTGGTTCTCGGCAGCCACTTACTTTTAACTTTTAAATGACAGATGGCTGAAATCAACTCATCTCTAATTTATGCTGCCATTAGTATGGGTAGCATAAAGTTGATGACAGGTTCCCTTTAAAGATGGCGCCCGCTCCTGAGCGCTGCAGGGCGCCATAGCGGCGGGTGGCCGCCTGCTTCTTATAGCAAACACACGCGGCTCATGTCCACAACCAGCAGTAATGCCGATCGCAGACATTTAACCCCTCAGATGCTGCGGTCAATCCTGTCCACAGCATCTGAGCATGCTGAAAACCGAAAGTGCCGCTTCTGTTGGTGCTCCGGCTCCCCCGTGCGGCGATCGGAGGAGTCGGAGCTTGTGTGCAGCAGCCCTGTCTTTGTGAATGACAGGAGGCTGCTGCATAGTATTTCCTATGGAGCCCTTGCCTGTAATAGGGCTCAATAGTAAACAAGCAATTTTATCATAGACTCCAATGCTAGTGCATTTAAGTCTATGAAAATAGCAATCTAATGATTGCATATAATAGTTCCCTACGGGAACTATAAAAAGAAAAGTGTATAGAAAAAGTAAAAAAAAAAAATACACATCGTTGGTGTCGCTATGTGCTAAAATGCCCATAGTATAAAAATATATTCCCATACGGCAAACCGCAAAATGGAAAAAAGCGTCCAAATGGCCGATTCGCCCTTTTTTGGTCGCTTCATTTTCTACAAAAAAATCAAATAAAAAGTGATCAAAAAGTCATACACCCCAGAATGGTATCAATGGAAAGTTTAGATCGCCCCGCAAAAAATGAGCCCCCATATAGCTCCGTACACATAATTACAAAAAAGTTATAGGGGTCAAAATATGGCGACAAAACAATAAAACTGTTTTTTTTCCCCCACTTTTAAATTTTGTTTTATCACTATCAAAACGCAAGAAAAACTATACATATAAGGTATCACCGGATTCATATTGACCTGTAGAATAAAAGTAACTGGTCAGTTTTATCGTACATTTCACCCCATTTGGAATTTTTTTCCCACTACATCAAATCAGTGGAACCCCCAGCCCTCCTCACCATGATGGCTGCAGTTGTATGGTGATAGTGACCAAGCTGGCATTTTCCATTCCATACAGTTCAATGGGAGATACAGAAACAGCTTTGATCTTCTCATTCCATACAACTCCTTCTCCATGCGGTTCTCCTGGTAAGGAGACATAGGGGCTCTGTTATATCGTTTTGTGGCAATGTCATCATTTGCACCCCCAACTAAATGACTTTGATGCATTAGCAACCTACAGTAGAACAATGAAACATTATTGCTTACTATTAGTAGCAAGGACCTATTTTCTCTAGGACAATTTTCATGCCTAACAAAAATATCTTCATTATTATTTTTCCTGCAAGAAGGTAAGTGGACTGTATGGGAAAGCTTGAGTTCTTCTTCCTTCTTTTCTGTACTGTAATGCCAAAATGTAAACGTGGGCCGGAAAGTCAGAGTAAGCTGGAAAGTTTTATACATATCAGTTTTATTTGTGTCCAACATCTGGAATAGATATAGTATATTGCATAAATATCCTGACCATTGGTAGTGTTCTTTTTGTAATGCAATAGCTGTGTGAGGCCCCAATATTTCTTATGTTAGGCATTATTTCAGGAATATAACACTTGATCGTTCATGTACGGTATACCAAATGTCGTCTAGAAAAAAGTTCTTGTATTTTCTAGTTTGCGTTAATCTTTTTTTATTATACAGTATGTAAAGGGTTTCCAGAGATTTAATATTGATAACCTGTCCTCAGGATAGGATATCAGTACCTGATTGGTAGGACTCTGGCACCTGGTATCCCAGCTGATAAGCTGCTTTAACCACTTAAGGACCACAGGTTTATACCCCCCTAGTGACCAGGCCCTTTTTTACAAATCGGCACTCCACAACTTTAGCGGTTTATTGCTCGGTCATGCAACTTACCACCCAAATGAATTTTACCTCCTTTTCTTCTCACTAATAGAGCTTTCATTTGGTGGTATTTCATTGCCGCTGACATTTTTACTTTTTTTGTTATTAATCGAAATTTAACGATTTTTTTGCAAAAAAATGACATTTTTCACTTTCAGCTGTAAAATTTTGCAAAAAAAACGACATCCATATATACATTTTTCGCCAAATTTATTGTTCTACATGTCTTTGATAAAAAAAAAATGTTTGGGCAAAAAAAAAAAATGGTTTGGGTAAAAGTTATAGCATTTACAAACTATGGTACAAAAATGTGAATTTCCGCTTTTTGAAACAGCTCTGACTTTCTGAGCACCTGTCATGATTCCTGAGGTTCTACAATGCCCAAACAGTAGAAAACCCCCACAAATGACCCCATTTCGGAAAGTAGACACCCTAAGGTATTCGCTGATGGGCATAGTGAGTTCATAGAACTTTTTATTTTTTGTCACAAGTTAGCGGAAAATGATGATGATTTTATTTTTTTTATTTTTTCTTACAAAGTCTCATATTCCACTAACTTGCGACAAAAAATAAAAAATTCTAAAAACTTGCCATGCCCCTCACGGAATACCTTGGGGTGTCTTCTTTCCAAAATGGGGTCACTTGTGGGGTAGTTATACTGCCCTGGCAATTTAGGGGCCCAAATGTGTGAGAAGAACTTTGCAATCAAAATGTGTAAAAAATGGCCTGCAAAATCCGAAAGGTGCACTTTGGAATATGTGCCCCTTTGCCCACCTTGGCATCAAAAAAGTGTCACACATCTGGTATCGCCGTACTCAGGAGAAGTTGGGGAATGTGTTTTGGGGTGTCATTTTACATATACCCATGCTGGGTGAGAAAAATATCTTGGTCAAATGCCAACTTTGTATAAAAAAATGGGAAAAGTTGTCTTTTGCCAAGATATTTCTCTCACCCAGCATGGGTATATGTAAAATGACACCCCAAAACACATTCCCCAACTTCTCCTGAGTACAGCGATACCAGATGTGTCACGCTTTTTTGCTGCCAAGGTGGGCAAAGGGGCACATATTCCAAAGTGCACCTTTCAGATTTTGCAGGCCATTTTTTACACATTTTGATTGCAAGGTACTTCTCACACATTTGGGCCCCTAAATTGCCAGGGCAGTATAACTACGCCACAAGTGACCCCATTTTGGAAAGAAGACACCCCAAGGTATTCCGTGAGGGGCATGGCGAGTTCCTAGAATTTTTTATTTTTTGTCACAAGTTAGCGGAAAATGATGATTTTTTTTTCTTTCTCTTTTTTCCTTACAAAGTCTCATATTCCACTAACTTGCGACAAAAAATAAAAAATTCTAGGAACTCGCCATGCCCCTCACGGAATACCTTGGGGTGTCTTCTTTCCAAAATGGGGTCACTTGTGGGGTAGTTATACTGCCCTGGCAATTTAGGGGCCCAAATGTGTGAGAAGTACTTTGCAATCAAAATCTGTAAAAAAAATGACCGGTGAAATCCGAAAGGTGCACTTTGGAATATGTGCCCCTTTGCCCACCTTGGCATCAAAAAAGTGTCACACATCTGGTATCGCCGTACTCAGGAGAAGTTGGGGAATGTGTTTTGGGGTGTCATTTTACATATACCCATGCTGGGTGAGAGAAATATCTTGGCAAAAGACAACTTTTCCCATTTTTTTATACAAAGTTGGCATTTGACCAAGATATTTTTCTCACCCAGCATGGGTATATGTAAAATGACACCCCAAAACACATTCCCCAACTTCTCCTGAGTACGGCGATACCAGATGTGTCACACTTTTTTGCTGCCAAGGTGGGCAAAGGGGCACATATTCCAAAGTGCACCTTTCGGATTTTGCAGGGCATTTTTTACACATTTTGATTGCAAAGTTCTTCTCACACATTTGGGCCCCTAAATTGCCAGGGCAGTATAACTACCCCACAAGTGACCCCATTTTGGAAAGAAGACACCCCAAGGTATTCCGTGAGGGGCATGGCGAGTTCCTAGAATTTTTTGTCGCAAGTTAGTGGAATATGAGACTTTGTAAGGAAAAAAGAAAAAAAAAGAAAAATCATCATTTTCCGCTAACTTGTGACAAAAAATAAAACATTCTAGGAACTCGCCGTGCCCCTCACGGAATACCTTGGGGTGTCTTCTTTCCAAAATGGGGTCACTTGTGGCGTAGTTATACTGCCCTGGCAATTTAGGGGCCCAAATGTGTGAGAAGAACTTTGCAATCAAAATGTGTAAAAAATGGCCGGTGAAATCCGAAAGGTGCACTTTGGAATATGTGCCCCTTTGCCCACCTTGGCTGCAAAAAAGTGTCACACATCTGGTATCGCCGTACTCAGGAGAAGTTGGGGAATGTGTTTTGGGGTGTCATTTTACATATACCCATGCTGGGTGAGAGAAATATCTTGGCAAAAGACAACTTTTCCCATTTTTTTATACAAAGTTGGCATTTGACCAAGATATTTTTCTCACCCAGCATGGGTATATGTAAAATGACACCCCAAAACACATTTCCCAACTTCTCCTGAGTACGGCGATACCACATGTGTGACACTTTTTTGCAGCCTAGATGCGCAAAGGGGCCCAAATTCCTTTTAGGAGGGCATTTTTAGACATTTGGATCCCAGACTTCTTCTCACACTTTCGGGCCCCTAAAAAGCCAGGGCAGTATAAATACCCCACATGTGACCCCACTTTGGAAAGAAGACACCCCAAGGTATTCAATGAGGGGTCTGGCAAGTTCCTAGAATTTTTTATTTTTTTTGCATAAGTTAGCGGATATTGATTTTTTTTTGTTTTTTTCTCACAAAGTCTCACTTTCCGCTAACTTAGGACAAAAATTTCAATCTTTCATGGACTCAATACGCCCCTCACGGAATACCTTGGGGTGTCTTCTTTCCGAAATGGGGTCACATGTGGGGTATTTATACTGCCCTGGCTTTTTAGGGGCCCTAAAGCGTGAGAAGAAGTCTGGAATATAAATGTCTAAAAATGTTTACGCATTTGGATTCCGTGAGGGGTATGGTGCGTCCATGTGAGATTTTATTTTTTGACACAAGTTAGTGGAATATGAGACTTAGTAAGAAAAAACAAAAACAAAAACAAACAAAAAATTTCCGCTAACTTGTGCCAAAAAAAATGTCTGAATGGAGCCTTACCGGGGGGGGGGGGGTGATCAATGACAGGGGGGTGATCAATGACAGGGGGGTGATCACCCATATAGACTCCCGGATCACCCCCCTGTCATTGATCACCCCCCCTGTAAGGCTCCATTCAGACATCCGCATGATTTTTTACGGATCCATGGATACATGTATCGGATCCACAGAACGCATGCGGACGTCTGAATGGAGCCTTACAGGGGGGTTATCAATGACAGGGGGTGATCAGGGTAATCAGGGTGATCACCCCCCTGTCACTGATCACCCCCCCTGTAAGGCTCCATTCAGACATCCGCATGATTTTTTACGGATCCATGGATACATGTATCGGATCCACAGAACGCATGCGGACGTCTGAATGGAGCCTTACAGGGGGGTTATCAATGACAGGGGGTGATCAGGGTGATCACCCCCCTGTCACTGATCACCCCCCCTGTAAGGCTCCATTCAGACATCCGCATGATTTTTTACGGATCCATGGATACATGTATCGGATCCACAAAACGCATGCGGACGTCTGAATGGAGCCTTACAGGGGGGTTATCAATGACAGGGGGTGATCAGGGTAATCACCCCCCTGTCACTGATCACCCCCCTGTAAGGCTCCATTCAGACATCCGCATGATTTTTTACGGATCCATGGATACATGGATCGGATCCACAAAACGCATGCGGACGTCTGAATGGAGCCTTACAGGGGGGTTATCAATGACAGGGGGTGATCAGGGTAATCACCCCCCTGTCACTGATCACCCCCCCTGTAAGGCTCCATTCAGACATCCGCATGATTTTTTACGGATACATGGATACATGGATCGGATCCACAAAACGCATGCTGACGTCTGAATGGAGCCTTACAGGGGGGTTATCAATGACAGGGGGGTGATCAGGGAGTGTATATGGGTGATCACCCGCCTGTCATTGATCACCCCCTGTAAGGCTCCATTCAGACGTCCGCATGTATTTTGCGGATCCGATCCATGTATCCATGGATCCGTAAAAATCATGCGGACGTCTGAATGGAGCCTTACAGGGGAGTGATCAATGACAGGGGGGTGATCAATGACAGGGGGTGATCAGGGAGTGTATATGGGTGATCACCCGCCTGTCATTGATCACCCCCCTGTAAGGCTCCATTCAGACGTCCGTATGATTTTTTACGGATCCATGGATACATGGATCGGATCCACAAAACGCATGCGGACGTCTGAATGGAGCCTTACAGGGGGGTTATCAATGACAGGGGTGATCAGGGTAATCAGGGTGATCACCCCCCTGTCACTGATCACCCCCCCTGTAAGGCTCCATTCAGACATCCGCATGATTTTTTACGGATCCATGGATACATGGATCGGATCCACAAAACGCATGCGGACGTCTGAATGGAGCCTTACAGGGGGGTTATCAATGACAGGGGTAATCAGGGTGATCACCCCCCTGTCACTGATCACCCCCCCTGTAAGGCTCCATTCAGACATCCGCATGATTTTTTACGGATCCATGGATACATGGATCGGATCCACAAAACGCATGCTGACGTCTGAATGGAGCCTTACAGGGGGGTTATCAATGACAGGGGGGTGATCAGGGAGTGTATATGGGTGATCACCCGCCTGTCATTGATCACCCCCCTGTAAGGCTCCATTCAGACGTCCGTATGCTTTTTGCGGATCCGATCCATGTATCCGTGGATCCGTAAAAATCATACGGACGTCTGAACGGAGCCTGACAGGGGGGTGATCAATGACAGGGCGGTGATCAATGACAGGGGGGTGATCAGGGAGTTTATATGGGGTGATCATGGGTGATCAGGGGTTTATAAGGGGTTAATAAGTGACGGGGGGGTGTAGTGTAGTGTAGTGTGGTGTTTGGTGCGACTGTACTGACCTACCTGAGTCCTCTGGTGGTCGATCCTAACAAAAGGGACCACCAGAGGACCAGGTAGGAGGTATATTAGACGCTGTTATGAAAACAGCGTCTAATATACCTGTTAGGGGTTAAAAAATTCGGATCTCCAGCCTGCCAGCGAGCGATCGCCGCTGGCAGGCTGGAGATCCACTCGCTTACCTTCCGTTCCTGTGAGCGCGCGCGCCTGTGTGCGCGCGTTCACAGGAAATCTCGGCTCACGCGAGATGACGCCAATCGGCGTTAGCGTAGCCTGGGAGCGCCGCGGAGATGACGCCTTTCGGCGTTAGCTTAGCGGTAAGTGGTTAAGAGGCTGTGGCGCTCCGGTAAGTTCCATGGCCTCCTGACAGCTTACTAAGCACAGTGTCATCCATTGGATAGTAGCTGTGCTTGGTATTGCAGCTCAGCCCTGAGCTGTGTTCAGACCATGTGACCTATGAATGTGACTGCACTGGCCTAGGAAGAGGATGCAATGCTGGAGTGCCACAGTCTCTTCAAACAGCTGATCAGCGGAGTGCAGGCAGTCGGACCCCCACTAATCAGATATTGATCATCAATAGTAAACACTCAGAAAACCTTTAAATAATCAATTCATGCCACATGGTACTCACTAAATTCAGTTTTTACTGCTACTGTGAACAGTTAAGCAAGTTGAAGATGAAATGATCTCCAAAAGGCATAAAGTTGACACATTTATGCCTTTTGGATCCACAGAAAAGGGCCTGAAGCAAAACTTTGGGCACCTGGCATGGTTAGTATCTAGTAGCACCCCCATCATCCATTCTTCCTTGTAAAAGTCTTCCAGTTCTGCGAGATTCCTGCATACACTGCTCTTTTGCGGTCTATCCACAGATTTTCAGTTCAGGAGACTGTGAGGGCCAAGGTAAAACCTTCAGTTTGCGCTTTTTGCGGTAGCTATTTAATGTATGTTTAGGATCATCATCCAATTATGGCAGCCATCCTCTTTTCAACTTTTTTTCCGGTTGGTGTTATGTTTCCATCCAGAATTTGCTGGAATTTCATTGAATCAATTTTTCTCTCTACCCATGAAATGTTCTCTATGCCAAAGTGTAGTTTGCTAAGACAGGTTTGTCTAGATTCTGTGCTTGGATGGATTTTATTTGGACTGGTGGGTAGGTTTGGTAGTGGGATCTGCCACTCCACACCCTTCCAGTACATATATTTCCTTTAGCTGAGGAGATCACAGTTGAGGCCTGCTGAGATGGAGGGATAAAATGACCCTTTGTGTATGGCTGAGAGAGAGGACTTGGAAAAGGAAGCCTACAGAGGCTCTGCATGGTCCCAGAGAGAAGGGTTGGGGGGCCACGAGGCTGTGTAAAAGCCTGAGTTTTGGGGGACCCAGCAACACCTGAGGAAAGAGGTTGGACCATATTGCCCATGGTACTGTTGTGGTCACTGTTGTGGCTGAGAAAAGCCGGATCTCACCCCTTGTGTGAACTGTGTCTTAGAGGTGAATTAGGAAGAAAACCTATGTATTAGGTAGTGCCGTTTATGCGACGTTTATGTTTGTGCCGGTGCTGAAGTGCCAAAAATAAAGCACAATTTGGACTTGAACCCCGTTGTCTGAGGAGGAATCTGTCATCGCAGCCCTGCTTGAGAGAGCGACCCCTTACAATATATAATGTTAAAATGTGGTACTGGTTTCTTTTTCTTTTTGTTGAGTTAATATATTTGGATACACATGCAATAGTGGTGACTGAACTGCCCAACTATTTCCTCTTCAATACATTTATGTAATATTATGTAATATTGGAAACAAAATGTCCTGTATTGCTGTTAAATATTTTGTTAAGTTATAACATACCATTTTGGATACTATATGGTTTGTTGAAGTAAAAAAATCTTAAATTTAAATTTTTTAATGCATAATATTACGCTAATGAAATTCTAGTCAATGGGAAGACTTAAAAGCAACAATTTTCTAGAAGCAACTCTCTGCTGTATTACACTGCCTAAATAATTTTACTTATTGGTTTTCAGTGTAGCAAATACTACATGCCAAGAGTGCTTGTGATCTGAGTCACCAGCAAGTAACATGTGTACTTTGTTAAGCCCGCATCACATATATTAGTTGTGTCCAGGCAGCTACTTCAGACTGGGAGCCGGACATAACTGGTGTAATGTGTACTGCATGTCAGTGCACAGTTTCGTGGTCTGTACAACCACAGCACAGAACAACTGAGCATGCAGCGTTTTTCCGCCCAGCTTTATTAGATATCCAGCATCACAACTCATGTTCCAGATGCATGAGAATTATCCCGTAGAAAACTATGGGATCAGTTCTGGTTTCAGTTCACCTGCAGCGTTTTCTGCTTAATGCGGCCATTAGTCATCAAAACGTTGGTTTACTCATAGAAATTAGTCAAGTATTTTCCAGGTCTGCAAGTTACTGTTAGTTGTAGTGCATAATTATGATGAGGATGTTCTACTAGTGACCTTTACACCCATGTTTTACAATCGTACAATGCGTTTGCCTGCATCAGTTGCTAAACAGAATGGAAATAAATGTTAATTCAAAATCGTCTAACTTGTGGTGGTGCTACAGCTGCTGAAAATTTCTTACATAATAGCAAAAAAAAACTAAAAACAGATTGAGTGTCTCATAAGAATACATACAGAAACAAACTTCTGGTCCACACTCTTTACAGCAGTATTTCCATCATAGACATTCATGGCCTATTTACCGGATATTCCATATATGTCTGATAGGCATTGATCCCACATCTGTTACCTGCGGCTGTCTGCAGAACAAGGTCTGCCATCTCCTTTCAGTTATTGGGGACCGGTCACAGATGGTTAACACAGATGAGCAATTTTCCTGAAATTTAGTTTGGGTTCAATTCTAACAAATGGGTTGGCAGATTGAATCCGGGTACAAAGGAATTTTACCCAGATCAAAAGTGTTCAGATTGCCCTGAAAAGGAGTGTATGGCACTCTGAGGTCTCCTAGAACTGTATTTAACCCCTTTCAAGGTCTTTAATGCCAAAACAGCATTAGTAACCTCAAAGTGACATTACGGCAATGGGTAAACACATGGAAGCTGATGGTATCAAACATCCTGTTTAAAAACACTGCACTGCCAGATTTTATATATATATTTTTTAATTAAAACATTTTATCAAAAATATCCCTTTGGTAGGTGATGTCTTCTTTTATTTCTTCTGACCTGCAAAATAATGGATGCTGTTTTGAGAGATTTGTCTAAATCTAAATTTTTGGGATATTCAATAAGAATTCAATTTGTTTGTACTCAATTTGCTTACCCCTAGGAGCTATTATAGTGCAGATAGGTACAGGTCCCAGAGGTAAGACCTCCACCTATTAGCCATTTATAGCATATCCTGTGGATGTGCAATAAACGTCTATGATGGTAATCACTAGGGATGAGCGAACTCGAACTGTATAGTTCGGGTTCGTACCGAATTTTGGGGTGTCCGTGACACGGACCCGAACCCGGACATTTTCGTAAAAGTCCGGGTTCGGGTTCGGTGTTCGTCGCTTTCTTCGCGCTTTTGTGACGCTTTCTTGGCGCTTTTTGAAAGGCTGCTAAGCAGCCAATCAACAAGCGTCATACTACTTGCCCCAAGAGGCCATCACAGCCATGCCTACTATTGGCATGGCTGTGATTGGCCAGAGCACCATGTGACCCAGCCTCTATTTAAGCTGGAGTCACATAGCGCCGCCCGTCACTCTGCTCTGATTAGCGTAGGGAGAGGTTGCGGCTGCGACAGTAGGGCGAGATTAGGCAGATTAACTCCTCCAAAGGACTTGATTAACTGATCGATCTGCAGCTGTGGATCATTGAGCTGCTGATCCTCAATTGCTCACTGTTTTTAGGCTGCCCAGACCGTTTGTCAGTCACATTTTTCTGGGGTGATCGGCGGCCATTTTGTGTCTTGTGGTGCGCCAGCACAAGCTGCGACCAAGTGCATTTAACCCTCAATGGTGTGGTTGTTTTTTGGCTAAAGCCTACATCAGGGTGAAGCTGTCACACCAAGTGCATTTAACCCTCAGTAGTGTGGTTGGTCAAGCTATCACACCAAGTGCATTTAACCAGCAATAGTCTGTTCATTTTTTGGCCATATACTACATCAGGGGCAAGCTGCGCCCATCACCAAGTGCATTTAACCAGCAATAGTGTGGTTATTTTTTGGCCATATCCCAGTCTAATTCTGTCACTAAATCCATACCGGTCACCCAGCGCCTAAATACTAGGCCTCAAATTTATATCCCGCTAAATCTCTCGTTACCGCTGTCCTGTTGTGGCTGGGAAAGTTATTTAGTGTCCGTCAAAGCACATTTTTTGTTCTGGGTTGAAATACAATTCCCAATTTAGCAATTTCATAATTTAGTGGTTTCTGCTATATCAGAGCTATTTGAAATCTATCCCTAAAAGGGTATATAATATTCAAGGTGCACATTGGGTCATTCAGAATAACTTCACACACACCCGCTACTGTGTATTTCCAAGTCTAATTCTGTCACTAAACCCATACCTGTCACCCAGCGCCTAAATACTAGGCCTCAAATTTATATCCTGCTAAATCTCTCGTTAGTGCTGTAGCTGGGCGAGTTATTTAGTGTCCGTTCAAGCACATTTCTTGTTCTGGGTTGAAATACAATTCCCAATTTAGCAATTTCATAATTTAGTGGTTTCTGCTATATCAGAGCTATTTGAAATCTATCCCTAAAAGGGTATATAATATTCAAGGTGCACATTGGGTCATTCAGAATAACTTCACACACACCCGCTACTGTGTATTTCCAAGTCTAATTCTGTCACTAAACCCATACCTGTCACCCAGCGCCTAAATACTAGGCCTCAAATTTATATCCTGCTAAATCTCTCGTTAGTGCTGTAGCTGGGCGAGTTATTTAGTGTCCGTTCAAGCACATTTCTTGTTCTGGGTTGAAATACAATTCCCAATTTAGCAATTTCATAATTTAGTGGTTTCTGCTATATCAGAGCTATTTGAAATCTATCCCTAAAAGGGTATATAATATTCAAGGTGCACATTGGGTCATTCAGAATAACTTCACACACACCCGCTACTGTGTATTTCCAAGTCTAATTCTGTCACTAAACCCATACCTGTCACCCAGCGCCTAAATACTAGGCCTCAAATTTATATCCTGCTAAATCTCTCGTTAGTGCTGTAGCTGGGCGAGTTATTTAGTGTCCGTTCAAGCACATTTCTTGTTCTGGGTTGAAATACAATTCCCAATTTAGCAATTTCATAATTTAGTGGTTTCTGCTATATCAGAGCTATTTGAAATCTATCCCTAAAAGGGTATATAATATTCAAGGTGCACATTGGGTCATTCAGAATAACTTCACACACACCCGCTACTGTGTATTTCCAAGTCTAATTCTGTCACTAAACCCATACCTGTCACCCAGCGCCTAAATACTAGGCCTCAAATTTATATCCTGCTAAATCTCTCGTTAGTGCTGTAGCTGGGCGAGTTATTTAGTGTCCGTTCAAGCACATTTCTTGTTCTGGGTTGAAATACAATTCCCAATTTAGCAATTTCATAATTTAGTGGTTTCTGCTATATCAGAGCTATTTGAAATCTATCCCTAAAAGGGTATATAATATTCAAGGTGCACATTGGGTCATTCAGAATAACTTCACACACACACGCTTCTGTGCATTTCCAAGTCTAATTCTGTCACTAAATCCATACCGGTCACCCAGCGCCTAAATACTAGGCCTCAAATTTATATCCCGCTGAATTTGAATACAATACATTGGGCCAAATAATATATTTGTTGTTGTGGTGAACCATAACAATGAGAAAAACATCTAGTAAGGGACGCGGACGTGGACATGGTCGTGGTGGTGTTAGTGGACCCTCTGGTGCTGGGAGAGGACGTGGCCGTTCTGCCACATCCACACGTCCTAGTGTACCAACTACCTCAGGTCCCAGTAGCCGCCAGAATTTACAGCGATATATGGTGGGGCCCAATGCCGTTCTAAGGATGGTAAGGCCTGAGCAGGTACAGGCATTAGTCAATTGGGTGGCCGACAGTGGATCCAGCACGTTCACATTATCTCCCACCCAGTCTTCTGCAGAAAGCGCACAGATGGCGCCTGAAAACCAACCCCATCAGTCTGTCACATCACCCCCATGCATACCAGGGAAACTGTCTCAGCCTCAAGTTATGCAGCAGTCTCTTATGCTGTTTGAAGACTCCGCTGGCAGGGTTTCCCAAGGGCATCCACCTAGCCCTTCCCCAGCGGTGAAAGACATAGAATGCACTGACGCACAACCACTTATGTTTCCTGATGATGAGGACATGGGAATACCACCTCAGCATGTCTCTGATGATGACGAAACACAGGTGCCAACTGCTGCGTCTTTCTGCAGTGTGCAGACTGAACAGGAGGTCAGGGATCAAGACTGGGTGGAAGACGATGCAGGGGACGATGAGGTCCTAGACCCCACATGGAATGAAGGTCGTGCCACTGACTTTCACAGTTCAGAGGAAGAGGCAGTGGTGAGACCGAGCCAACAGCGTAGCAAAAGAGGGAGCAGTGGGCAAAAGCAGAACACCCGCCGCCAAGAGACTCCGCCTGCTACTGACCGCCGCCATCTGGGACCGAGCACCCCAAAGGCAGCTTCAAGGAGTTCCCTGGCATGGCACTTCTTCAAACAATGTGCTGACGACAAGACCCGAGTGGTTTGCACGCTGTGCCATCAGAGCCTGAAGCGAGGCATTAACGTTCTGAACCTGAGCACAACCTGCATGACCAGGCACCTGCATGCAAAGCATGAACTGCAGTGGAGTAAACACCTTAAAACCAAGGAAGTCACTCAGGCTCCCCCTGCTACCTCTTCTGCTGCTGCCGCCTCGGCCTATTCTGCTGCTGCCGCCTCGGCCTCTTCCTCCGCCTCTGGAGGAACGTTGGCACCTGCCGCCCAGCAAACAGGGGATGTACCACCAACACCACCACCACCACCTCCGTCACCAAGCGTCTCAACCATGTCACACGCCAGCGTTCAGCTCTCCATCTCACAAACATTTGATAGAAAGCGTAAATTCCCACCTAGCCACCCTCGATCCCTGGCCCTGAATGCCAGCATTTCTAAACTACTGGCCTATGAAATGCTGTCATTTAGGCTGGTGGACACAGACAGCTTCAAACAGCTCATGTCGCTTGCTGTCCCACAGTATGTTGTTCCCAGCCGGCACTACTTCTCCAAGAGAGCCGTGCCTTCCCTGCACAACCAAGTATCCCATAAAATCAAGTGTGCACTGCGCAACGCCATCTGTAGCAAGGTCCACCTAACCACAGATACGTGGACCAGTAAGCACGGCCAGGGACGCTATATCTCCCTAACTGCACACTGGGTAAATGTAGTGGCAGCTGGGCCCCAGGCGGAGAGCTGTTTGGCGCACGTCCTTCCGCCGCCAAGGATCGCAGGGCAACATTCTTTGCCTCCTGTTGCCACCTCCTCCTTCTCGGCTTCCTCCTCCTCTTCTTCCACCTGCTCATCCAGTCAGCCACACACCTTCACCACCAACTTCAGCACAGCCCGGGGTAAACGTCAGCAGGCCATTCTGAAACTCATATGTTTGGGGGACAGGCCCCACACCGCACAGGAGTTGTGGCGGGGTATTGAACAACAGACCGACGAGTGGTTGCTGCCGGTGAGCCTCAAGCCCGGCCTGGTGGTGTGTGATAATGGGCGAAATCTCGTTGCAGCTCTGGGACTAGCCAATTTGACGCACATCCCTTGCTTGGCGCATGTGCTGAATTTGGTGGTGCAGAAGTTCATTCACAACTACCCCGACATGTCAGAGCTGCTGCATAAAGTGCGGGCCGTCTGTTCGCGCTTCCGGCGTTCACATCCTGCTGCTGCTCGCCTGTCTGCGCTACAGCGTAACTTCGGCCTTCCCGCTCACCGCCTCATATGCGACGTGCCCACCAGGTGGAACTCCACCTTGCACATGCTGGACAGACTGTGCGAGCAGCAGCAGGCCATAGTGGAGTTTCAGCTGCAGCACGCACGGGTCAGTCGCACTACAGAACAGCACCACTTCACCACCAATGACTGGGCCTCCATGCGAGACCTGTGTGCCCTGTTGCGCTGTTTCGAGTACTCCACCAACATGGCCAGTGGCGATGACACCGTTATCAGCGTTACAATACCACTTCTATGTCTCCTTGAGAAAACACTTAGGGCGATGATGGAAGAGGAGGTGGCCCAGGAGGAGGAGGAGGAGGAGGAGGAAGAGGGGTCATTTTTAGCACTTTCAGGCCAGTCTCTTCGAAGTGACTCAGAGGGAGGTTTTTGGCAACAGCAGAGGCCAGGTACAAATGTGGCCAGCCAGGGCCCACTACTGGAGGACGAGGAGGACGAGGATGAGGAGGAGGTGGAGGAGGATGAGGATGAAGCATGGTCACAGCGGGGTGGCACCCAACGCAGCTCGGGTCCATCACTGGTGCGTGGCTGGGGGGAAAGGCAGGACGATGACGATACGCCTCCCACAGAGGACAGCTTGTCCTTACCCCTGGGCAGCCTGGCACACATGAGCGACTACATGCTGCAGTGCCTGCGCAACGACAGCAGAGTTGCCCACATTTTAACCTGTGCGGACTACTGGGTTGCCACCCTGCTGGATCCACGCTACAAAGACAATGTGCCCACCTTACTTCCTGCACTGGAGCGTGATAGGAAGATGCGCGAGTACAAGCGCACGTTGGTAGACGCGCTACTGAGAGCATTCCCAAATGTCACAGGGGAACAAGTGGAAGCCCAAGGCCAAGGCAGAGGAGGAGCAAGAGGTCGCCAAGGCAGCTGTGTCACGGCCAGCTCCTCTGAGGGCAGGGTTAGCATGGCAGAGATGTGGAAAACTTTTGTCAACACGCCACAGCTAACTGCACCACCACCTGATACGCAACGTGTTAGCAGGAGGCAACATTTCACTAACATGGTGGAACAGTACGTGTGCACACCCCTCCACGTACTGACTGATGGTTCGGCCCCATTCAACTTCTGGGTCTCTAAATTGTCCATGTGGCCAGAGCTAGCCTTTTATGCCTTGGAGGTGCTGGCCTGCCCGGCAGCCAGCGTTTTGTCTGAACGTGTATTCAGCACGGCAGGGGGCGTCATTACAGACAAACGCAGCCGCCTGTCTACAGCCAATGTGGACAAGCTGACGTTCATAAAAATGAACCAGGCATGGATCCCACAGGACCTGTCCGTCCCTTGTCCAGATTAGACATTAACTACCTCCCCATAACCATATATTATTGGACTCCAGGGCACTTCCTCATTCAATCCTATTTTTATTTTCATTTTACCATTATATTGCGAGGCTACCCAAAGTTGAATGAACCTCTCCTCTGCCTGTGTGCTAGGCCTAAATATATGCCAATGGACTGTTGCAGTGGTGGCTGACATGAAGCCTGATTCTCTGCTATGACATGCAGACTAATTCTCTGCTGACATGAAGCCAGATTGTCTGTTACGGGACCTCTCTCCTCTGCCTGGGTGCTGGGCCTAAATTTATGACAATGGACTGTTGCAGTGGTGGCTGACGTGAAGCCTGATTCTCTGCTATGACATGCAGACTGATTCTCTGCTGTCATGAAGCCAGATTGTCTGTTACGGGACCTCTCTGCTCTGCCTGTGTGCTAGGCCTAAATATATGCCAATGGACTGTTGCAGTGGTGGCTGACGTGAAGCCTCATTCTCTGCTATGACATGCAGACTGATTCTCTGCTGACATGAAGCCAGATTCTCTGTTACGGGACCTCTCTCCTCTGCCTGTGTGTGTGCTGGGCCTAAATATATGCCAATGGACTGTTGCAGTGGTGGCTGACGTGAAGCCTCATTCTCTGCTATGACATGCAGACTGATTCTCTGCTGACATGAAGCCAGATTGTCTGTTACGGGACCTCTCTCCTCTGCCTGTGTGCTAGGCCTAAATATATGCCAATGGACTGTTGCAGTGGTGGCTGACGTGAAGCCTCATTCTCTGCTATGACATGCAGACTGATTCTCTGCTGACATGAAGCCAGATTCTCTGTTACGGGACCTCCCTCCTCTGCCTGGGTGCTGGGCCTAAATATATGCCAATGGACTGTTGCAGTGGTGGCTGACGTGAAGCCTCATTCTCTGCTATGACATGCAGACTAATTCTCTGCTGACATGAAGACAGATTCTCTGTTACGGGACCTCTCTCCTCTGCCTGTGTGTGTGCTGGGCCTAAATATATGCCAATGGACTGTTGCAGTGGTGGCTGACGTGAAGCCTCATTCTCTGCTATGACATGCAGACTAATTCTCTGCTGACATGAAGCCAGATTGTCTGTTACGGGACCTCTCTCCTCTGCCTGGGTGCTGGGCCTAAATTTATGACAATGGACTGTTGCAGTGGTGGCTGACGTGAAGCCTGATTCTCTGCTATGACATGCAGACTGATTCTCTGCTGACATGAAGCCAGATCCTCTGTTACGGGACCTCTCTCCTCTGCCTGTGTGTGTGCTGGGCCTAAATATATGCCAATGGACTGTTGCAGTGGTGGCTGACGTGAAGCCTCATTCTCTGCTATGACATGCAGACTGATTCTCTGCTGACATGAAGCCAGATTCTCTGTTACGGGACCTCTCTCCTCTGCCTGTGTGTGTGCTGGGCCTAAATATATGCCAATGGACTGTTGCAGTGGTGGCTGACGTGAAGCCTCATTCTCTGCTATGACATGCAGACTAATTCTCTGCTGACATGAAGACAGATTCTCTGTTACGGGACCTCCCTCCTCTGCCTGGGTGCTGGGCCTAAATATATGCCAATGGACTGTTGCAGTGGTGGCTGACGTGAAGCCTCATTCTCTGCTATGACATGCAGACTAATTCTCTGCTGACATGAAGACAGATTCTCTGTTACGGGACCTCTCTCCTCTGCCTGGGTGCCGGGGCCTAAATATCTGAGAATGGACTGTTCCAGTGGTGGTTTCAAAGGAAAGGACCGGCACTTCGCTGATGTAGATCACAATGTAGATTTATTCAGTCACATATTCAAAATGGCATAGTGACGCGTTTCAGCACAGATGTGCTTTCATCAGACTGCATAAAACATCTTACACTCCAGCTATTTATACATAAATGAAACACAAAGGAACTGACATCATCAAAGAAGCTCCGCCTCCCTCATTAAATAAAATTCGCATATCAAATAATCGCAATGAAAAATTCGCATTGAAAAATTCGCAATTGAAAATTCGCAACTGAAAATTCGCAATTGAAAATTGAAAATTCGCAATTGAAAATTCGCAACTGAAAATTCGCAACTGAAAATTCGCAATTGAAAATTCGCAAAAAACATATCCACTCTATACTGGCGAAGATTTTCAGTCACATAGTCCATTCTTGCAGTGATTAATCACGCTGAAGAAAAAAAGAAATATATTTATCAGATTGCATAAGGCCGAATGCCTTATAGGAAGCAGGACACATTGTACTCACGATTGAGGCCCCTGGGCTCCATTGTCTGAAGACGATGGATCCAGTAAGCCTCCCTTTTCAATAACAATTTATTTCTGTCACCCCCTCGACGGGGTAATGATACACCTTCAATAATCTGATACCTCAACTGCGAGATGTTGTGTTTTTTATCATAAAAATGAAGGGGTATTGGGAGTAATAAATTCTGTTTACGGATAGTAGATTTGTGTTTACTTAGTCTGTCCTTCATTCTCATTGAGGTTTCCCCCACATATAGTAATCCACATGGACATTTAAGAATGTAAACCACAAATCTACTATCACAAGTGAACGTGCCCCTTATTGGAATATTTTCACCTGAGTGAGGGTGGGAGAAACATGAACCCTTTATAACGCTGGAACAATTGACACAGTTTAAACAAGGAAAAGTGCCCCGTCTAGGTGTAGATAAAGTACTCTGTCCTCTTTCTATTTTATTACTTCCCACATCCGCCCGGACTATTTTATCCCTAATATTTTCTGCCCGTTTATAGCATATCATGGGTGGCCTCTGGAACTCTCCTATCCGTGGATAGGACTTAGATAATATGTGCCAATGTTGATTAACAATAGTCCTAAGGCGCTGGGACCAGGGATGGTATTTAATCACTAAGGGGATCCTTGTTTCTTTCTTAGTTCTATCTGGTGGTGTAATCTCAGCTTTATTACGCTGTATTTTCAATAGATCAGGGGGGTAGCCTCGCTCTCTAAATTTATTGGTCATATCGTCTAATCTTGTTTGACACATATCCCTATCACTAACGATCCGTCTAACCCTCTGGTATTGCCGCCCTGCTTCTTACTAGAATTGTTCCAGTGGTGGGTGACGGGAAGCCAGATTCTCTGCTATGGAACCTCTCTCCAATTGATTTTGGTTAATTTTTATTTATTTAATTTTTATTTTAATTCATTTCCCTATCCACATTTGTTTGCAGGGGATTTACCTACATGTTGCTGCCTTTTGCAGCCCTCTAGCTCTTTCCTGGGCTGTTTTACAGCCTTTTTAGTGCCGAAAAGTTCGGGTCCCCATTGACTTCAATGGGGTTCGGGTTCGGGACGAAGTTCGGATCGGGTTCGGATCCCGAACCCGAACATTTCCGGGATGTTCGGCCGAACTTCTCGAACCCGAACATCCAGGTGTTCGCTCAACTCTATATTTAATCACTAAGGGGATCCTTGTTTCTTTCTTAGTTCTATCTGGTGGTGTAATCTCAGCTTTATTACGCTGTATTTTCAATAGATCAGGGGGGTAGCCTCGCTCTCTAAATTTATTGGTCATATCGTCTAATCTTGTTTGACACATATCCCTATCACTAACGATCCGTCTAACCCTCTGGTATTGCCGCCCTGCTTCTTACTAGAATTGTTCCAGTGGTGGGTGACGGGAAGCCAGATTCTCTGCTATGGAACCTCTCTCCAATTGATTTTGGTTAATTTTTATTTATTTAATTTTTATTTTAATTCATTTCCCTATCCACATTTGTTTGCAGGGGATTTACCTACATGTTGCTGCCTTTTGCAGCCCTCTAGCTCTTTCCTGGGCTGTTTTACAGCCTTTGTAGTGCCGAAAAGTTCGGGTCCCCATTGACTTCAATGGGGTTCGGGTTCGGGACGAAGTTCGGATCGGGTTCGGATCCCGAACCCGAACATTTCTGGGATGTTCGGCCGAACTTCTCGAACCCGAACATCCAGGTGTTCGCTCAACTCTAGTAATCACCCCTTTTGTTCTTTATTTAAATCTGCCACCTATTATCCATAATCTAATATATATAAAGTTGAATGTATGTGTGTATGTATGTATGTCAGCTAAAGGAATACGCACCGTCGCATTTACAATCACGAAATTTGGCACACAGGTGCATCAGGTGTCCGAGAAGGTTTTAGACCAGGTCTCAGCTCTCTAGGACGTACCGTTCCTGATATATTCCCAAAAAATGCATTAGCCAATAGAAGCTTGGTCACATGACCCTTATCAGCCAATAGAAGCTCGCAGGTCCTCCAGCCTCTACATACACAGTTTTACTCCAGGTTTCCATAACAACCCAGCCATTTATCTTCACTGCTGTAGGAGAGCTTTAAAAGGAAATCTGTCACAAGGATAATTGCTATTGAAGTAAAGCCATGACCTAATAGCACTTAGTACCCTATTTCCAGATGTCTTTATAAATCCAGTTTATTTGGTATGCAAATGAGCCAGTAAAGTGCCCAGAGGGGCGTCACTCATGCAGGAAGGCGCCCAGACACGCCCCCTGCCACAATGTGTCCACCCTCAAAAGAATTAAAACTTGCCCCTAGGTCCCGCTAAGCCATGCCCCGATCTGGTTAGGCCAGGCCCCGGTCTGGTTAGGCAACACCCACTCCTGAGCCGACGGGGATTCAAAATAATTAAGGTAGAAATCAACTTCTGTAAGCTGCAGGGGTGGGAGGGAGGATGACTTTCTCCCTGAAGCTTACACTCAGACAGCACAGTGCTGCTGTCTTAGAGTGAGCTGTTCAAAAAAACATGCTCCCGAACTGAGATAAAAAAAAAATAAGTTAAAAATCGACTTCTAGGTCCCGATAAGCCACGCCCCAGGCTGGTTAGACCATGCCCATTCCCACTCCTGAGCCGACGGGGAATGAAAAAATGAAGGTAAAAATCAACTTCTATCAGCTGCAGAGGTGGGAGAAAGGGTGACTTTCTCCCTGCAGCTCACACTCAGACAGTACAGTGCTGCTGTCTTAGAGTGAGCTGTTCAAAAGAAAATGCCCCCGATCCAGTAAAGGCCACTGTAAAGGGGCCAGGCCCCAGTGGAGGTCACTGTCATGGGGGTGGTATGCTGTGAAAGTCACTGTTAAAGGGGAAGGCTGCTGTAGAGGTCAAAGTTAAGGGGTTGGCTGCTGTGGAGGTCCAATTTTAAGGGACTGGGCACTGTGGGGGGGGGGGGGCTGTGAAGGTCACTGTTTTGGGGGCAGGTTACTGTATATGTTACTGTTATAGTGGATAGTGTGTTGATATCTTTTAACAACACACACAAACATTAAATGAAATAGATTAAATATACCCGAGCGAAGCCGAGTCCTTCAGCTAGTAATAATAATAAATTCTAATTTGGTCATTTGCTCTTGAACTCATTGGGCGTTTTTTCTACAATCAGTTTGTTCCATCACCATTGCCTATTTTTGTATGTATTCCGCTTCGATAATATGTTACTCATTCTAGTGGATGTGTGTCATTTTCTATGAATTTCCTGTTATGAGCAACATAGAAATGTCCTTCACCTCTATTCCAAAATCATGTGTTTTTTTAGGATTTTTTTAAATTTTTATTGGTGATAACGGTTTCCCTCATCTGTCTTTGCTTTGGTCCTACAGTTTAATTATTTTTCTCTAGAAGAAATCAAACATGGAGCACTAGAGTTAATTTGAAATAAAATACACACATTTTAGGAAAGACATTGTTTATTGCCTCATGCTTATTTTCTACCCCTTCAATTAAACTGTTGTTTTTGGATATTGTCAAGTAGTTCAGGAAGTAATTGCCACTTTGCTGTTGAGTTTGAAAATGTGATTGTGAATTGTGATCATGTATGTAAAATTCAATTGTTTCCAAGTTTATGCCAGCAGTGTATATGTATACTTTATATGTATCATTCAACTGTACTTATTTTCCTCGAGATTTCTATTTTATCGTACTGGGTCAGCTGGCACTCTCAAGCATTTTTGTTCAATAGCAACCATGTGGGGAGGTTTATGCTATATTTGTTTTAACCATATGTCACTCAGGGTAAACTTTTAAACTTTTCCATTGATCTGTCATCCATTTCTTCCATATACGATTCACACTGGCATACTATCAGTAGATATTAATAGTAGCAGTCACAGTTGTCATAGCAAATAGTGAATGTGTGCAAGATGTATGGTGCCAACAATGTCTGTATTAAACATGATTTGAGAAGAGCGCACAGGCTTCCTGGAATCTCCTCTCAAGTTCTGCTTTCAATATCCACAATGTTACAACTAAACTGAAAACCATTTTCATTTTTGCTGATACTAGAATAGGAATCTAGCAAATATATATAAATTACAAGTTAAACAAGTATATATATATATATATATATATATATATATATGCACACACATATATCATATATTTTATTATTTTTATCCAGATGTCAGAAGGAGGCTGGAATTCAATCTGGATTACTTACTTGAAGAGACTCGACATCCACATCTTTCTAGGACATTAGATACAAACAAAAATGCCGCAACAACAGAGGTATGTGCAAGTGCTCTACATAGACTTTAGTGCATTAAGGTATTTTTTAAATCAATATTTTTTATTCAGCTTTGCAATATAATCTACCTATAGTATATCTATCAGTGTGGTCTCACCCCCTGGATCCCCACTGATTACTGTAGCTGAAGTTCTTTCACTGTAGCACTTGACACATTGTCATCCATTGTCATTGTGCAGCTGCCTCTAGTACTGCAACCCAGTACTTTTTCCTTCTATATGTTATAACTGAATGGAGTGTAGTAAAAGTAGTACATTTCTGATAAAGATGGCAGTAAGAAAAAACATATGTGGTATGATAGATGAATGAGCAGATTTTACTAGAAGAAAGAATAGAGGCATGCACATGACCACATACTGTTAGGGTCTGTTCTTTGTGGACCTAAGCCACTAATAATGTCATCTGGTAGAGGAAACAGTTCTGTCATTTTGATGGCAAGAATAGCACTGCATGCTGTACCACTGTTACTGTCAAATTTGATGGAGCTACAAATGGAGCTACAAAGGCAGAGTAGAACTCAAAGATTCCTACAATGGTGTATATAGGGTCAGGGGTCAGGTCACAATTGTAACCAGACCCTGTAGTCCAGAAGATTGCCCGCCACATCAGGCCCCCATTGGGATCTGATGCCAGCTGGTGTTTTAATATCGTGTACTGCTGTCATTGTCAGTGTGAAGCAGCAGGCATGATAATGAGAGAAGAGTTAGTCAAAAGGTAGGGGGAGGAGCACATGATATATGTCTCTGGTTGTCTGGTTGAATAATGTTATGGCAGTAGGTGAGGAACCACCGTGTCAACCAACAGATTTGGTTTTTGGCTATTCCTAACAGCGTCATCTTAGCGGTTCCCTGTAAAAGTATCTGTACTTCACTGCTGGGGAACCACTAGGCTGCTACCTCCTACAAAAGTCTCTGTAGCTGTATAACTTACAGCTGATCCACGGGGTTAGGCAACAGTGTAGTTAGGGTCAGGCCGAGGTAGGCAGAGTACTAGCAGCATTATAAACTGTTGCTCTATTTGCACATAAGCGCCTTTTGTTTCTGTGGCCATCCCTTCCATTGTTGCTTTGATTGACAGTGCCAGGCAGCGGCAAAGCAGTGAGAAAGAGGATGGGCGCTGAAATGAGTGGAGCTTTGGTGCAACAAGAGCAATGGCAATGCTCTCACTGCACCAATAGCTTAATCCTGAAGTATCATAATTCGGGAACAGAGCCTCAGATCAACAAAAGAAAAACACTTTGTTAATCAGGTGAACCACCGCTATGTGTCTATGCATGCAGTTGGATATGAAGATTTCCTTTAATGATAGCCCAGGGTACTTAATCATAGCTATGATTAAGGGGAACCTGTCACCAGGGTCTTGGACAATTTTTTTATTTTTTTGTAGTATATGACTAGTACTGCAGATAAGGTGTCCAGATAGTTAGTTTTTATTTTCCTACTGCCCACTATTCCCTCGCTCTCAGTGCTGATATACATTATCAGGACTGCCATGCATGCAGACAGGAGTCCTCTCCAATACGTGAGTACAACACAGCAGTCTGGACTGTGTATTTCAGCGCAGCATTGAGAGCAGCTGACTGTAGGGGAATGGGAGACAGTAGGAAAATAATAAAATAGAGATCTGGTCTATGTAGTACTGCAGATGTTCTCCATCCTGTCTGGTAGGGTGGTCCTGCTGATTAAAATTACATATGATGTCTTATGAACTTTATGCAGATAAGGGCTTCAGTGCACTGAGGATCATGGTCAACACTGAAAAGCTGACGAGCTGAAGTGCACAGAGAGGCTAGGCTCTGTCCTTCGGCGCTCAGAAGCCCTCATTTGTAGTGTTGGGCAAATAGACTTCGGATTATAGATCCGTAGTCTATTCGGTCAAATACTTTGATTTTAATGCTGTCTCCATACCGAAATCATTCACTGAAGTCTCACGTGACTTAGGCCTCATGCACACGGCCGTTGTTTTGGTCCCCCATCCGAGCCGCGGTTTTGGCGGCTCAGATGCGGACCCATTCACTTCAATGGGGCCGCAAAAGATGCGGACAGCACTCTGTGTGCTGTCTGCATCCGTTGCTCCGTTCCGAGGCCCCGCAAAAAAATATAACATGTCCTATAGAATAGGCAGTTATATATAAAGACTGTCCGTGCCGTTCCGCAAATTGCGGAACGCGCACGTACGTCATCCGTGTTTTGCGGATCCGCGATTTGCGGACCGCAAAACACACCACGGTCGTGTGCATGCGGCCTTAGGGCAAAAATAATTTTGCCTACACAGAAGCTTTACATTTCAATGTTGTATGGAGACATGTGTCCGGACAGCATTAAAACCAAAGTGTTTGAATAAATCGACTTTGGATTTGTGATCCGAATTTCGATTTGCTCAAGCCTACTCATTTGCATAAAAAAGTATTTTGAGAACAATGCAGTCGATTGTCACTAGACATTTAATTTTAATAAGCAGAACCAACCAGTAGGCAGTACGCCTGTTTTCATACTGTTGATCCTGCTGACAAGTGCTCTTTAACCCCTTCCTGAACAAGCGGCTTTCCATTTTTAAATTTTTTTACTCCCTGTTTCCTGGTGCCATAACCTTTCTATTTTTCCTTTCACATAGCCATATACTGTAAGGGCTTGTGCTTTGCCATTTGTAGTTTTTAACATGCAATTGCCTGAGCGCTTGTCCCATAGACTTCAGTAATTTAACACTGCAGCCTATGGGAGATTTACCACAGGGAGGGCTCCATAGGAACTTCACTATGACAGGCCTGAGGTTGCCATAGCAACCAAACAATTGATTTCTGCACGGGTGATCCATTCGGGCCCGGTAGTGTAGTGCACACAGGATTTCAACGCTCAGATGCCGTCATAATTGACCAAAGCACTCCGGGAAATAAGTGAAAATTAATCCTTTGGCCAAAGTCATGGAGCAATACACGCTCCCAAAGTTTCATTCACCTGTACGGTGCCATTACAGAAATCCCCTGTTGTCCCCTACTAGGCCGCAGCTGAAGCCTGTGCTGTCATAACATCAGATCGGTGTTGTTCTGAGCCCCTTCAAAGTCAGTACAAGAAATATATGGAGACAGCATGACGTAATGTAACAATGTTGACTACCCCCTGGCAGGATACTAACAGGACACCAGTGAAGATGTCAAATTAACGCGTCTCTCAGACTCCATTACACATCAGTTCTTACTGCTAACACCAGTTTCATATTTTAACTTCTGTGTGAGGGGCTTAGTTGTATGCACCTACCCATTGACATCTATGTACTAAGAGGTCATTGCTATAAAGCTAACTCACTTACTGGCCTTGGAGTCATGGAGACATGGACATAACAGTCACTTGATGCAATGTGGAAAATATATATTAACCTGAAGTGAAACAACTGGTTTATCAAATAACCAATACTGTGTATAATGTGTAACAATTCTGCAGAAAATGTATAAATAAGTTTGTTATAGGCTGTGGCCCATATTACAGGCTGTCATCATTATGTGGGAGTTGGCAAGCTACCGGTACTTCAATATGCAACTTTTTAGTTACTAGCTATCTCCAGATGGACAATAAAAGAAAGACAAGAATGACCTCATATTCTATACTTGTCCTCAGTTTCAATTGCTGTTTCATTCTCTGTATATATTTATACTTAGTAGTGAGATATTTTAAGCTAATGTGCCTGGAACAGGGCTATCAATGGAGCTAAAGAAGGATTTACAAACCTGTGTCCGTACAATCCGGACCAATAAGAAATGTTTACCTTTAAATCACACACACACATCTATCTTTGTTTCTGGTACTTAAATAGAATTAAAGGTCTTAGGATCTTTACGCTAATAAAACATGACCAAGATCTTAAGGCTAAGGCCCCTTTCACACGAGCGTGACGGATTAGGTCCGGATGCGTTCAGTAAAACTCGCACCATTTTGCAAGCAAGTTCAGTCAGTTTCGTCTGCGATTGCGTTCAGTTGTTCAGTTTTTTCCGCGCGGGTGCAATGCGTTTTGATGCGTTTTTTCACGCGCGTGATAAAAAACTGATGGTTTACAAACAACATCTCTTAGCAACCATCAGTGAAAAATGCAATACACCCGCACTTGCTTGCGGATGCAATGCGTTTTTTACGCAGCCCCATTCACTTCTATGGAGCAGAATATAGAACATGCTGCGATTTTCACGCAACGCAGAACTGATGCGTGAAAAACAACGCTCATGTACACAGACCGATTGAAATGAATGGGTCAGGATTCAGTGCAGATGCTATGCGTTCACGTAACGCACTGCACCCGCGCGGAAAACTCGCTCGTGTGAAAGGGGCCAAAATGCACACTTTCAGGATTTATGTGCGGACAATCCGCACTGAAATCCTGTGCGGCGCGAGATTACGTCATCACGCCGGTCGGAGTGATGATGTAATCTCGCGCCGCACAGGATTTCCGCCGAGCTTCAAGCAAGATGGAGGCTGGCTGTCCGTCGCGAGCAAATGGAAGAGGTAAGTTAGAATTTTTTTGTTTTTTATACTACAAACCGGATTCCCAAAAAGTTGGGACACTAAACAAATTGTGAATAAAAACTGAATGCAATGATGTGGAGATGGCAAATGTCAATATTTTATTTGTAATAGAACGTAGATGACAGATCAAACGTTTAATCCGAGTAAATGTATCATTTTAAAGGAAAAATACGTTGATTCAGATTTTCACGGTGTCAACAAATCCCAAAAAAGTTGGGACAAGTAGCAATAAGAGGCTGGAAAAAGTAAATTTGAGCATAACGAAGAGCTGGAAGACCAATTAACACTAATTAGGTCAATTGGCAACATGATTAGTATTGAATTAGTATAAAAAGAACTTCTCAGAGTGGTAGTGTCTCTCAGAAGCCAAGATGGGTAGAGGATCACCAATTCCCACAATGTTGCGCAGAAAGATAGTGGAGCAATATCAGAAAGGTGTTACCCAGCGAAAAATTGCAAAGACTTTGCATCTATCATCATCAACTGTGCATCCGAAGATTCAGAGAATCTGGAACAATCTCTGTGCGTAAGGGTCAAGGCCGTAAAACCATACTGGATGCCCGTGATCTCCGGGCCCTTAAACGACACTGCACCACAAACAGGAATGCTACTGGATAGGAAATCACAGAATGGGCTCAGGAATACTTCCAGAAACCATTATCAGTGAACACAATCCACCGTGCCATCCACCGTTGCCAGCTGAAACTCTACAGTGCAAAGAAGAAGCCATTTCTAAGCAAGATCCACAAGCTCAGGCGTTTTCACTGGGACAGGGATCATTTAAAATGGAGTGTGGCAAAATGGAAGACTGTTCTGTGGTCAGACGAGTCACGATTCGAAGTTCTTTTTGGAAATCTGGGACGCCATGTTATCCGGACCAAAGAGGACAAGGACAACCCAAATTGTTATCAACGCTCAGTTCAGAAGCCTGCATCTCTGATGGTATGGGGTTGCATGAGTGCGTGTGGCGTGGGCAGCTTGTATGTCTGGAAAGGCACCATCAATGCAGAAAAATATATTCAGGTTCTAGAACAACATATGCTCCCATCCAGACGTCATCTCTTTCAGGGAAGACCCTGCATTTTTCAACAAGATAATGCCAGACCACATTCTGCATCAATCACAACATCATGGCTGCGTAGGAGAAGGATCCGGGTACTGAAATGGCCAGTCTGCAGTCAAGATCTTTCACCTATTGAGAACATTTGGCGCATCATAAAGAGGAAGGTGCAACAAAGAAGGCCCAAGACGATTGAACAGTTAGAGGCCTGTATTAGACAAAAAATGGGAGAGCATTCCTATTTCTAAACTTGAGAAACTGGTCTCCTCGGTCCCCAGACGTCTGTTGAGTGTTGTAAGAAGAAGGGGAGATGCCACACAATGGTGAAAATGGCCTTGTCCCAACTTTTTGGGGATTTGTTGACACCATGAAATTCTGATTCAACATATTTTTCCCTTAAAATGGTACATTTTCTCAGTTTAAACTTTCCGTTCCGTGATTTATGTTCTATTCTGAATAAAATATTAGAAGTTGGCACCTCCACATCATTGCATTCAGTTTTTATTCACGATTTGTATAGTGTCCCAACTTTTTTGGAATCCGGTTTGTATTTCAGGTAAAATCGTTTCGCTGACACGAAGCATGAGGAAATTCGACTTCTAGGCGAATCAAATTTATCCAGAAATTCGGATCGAATTCCACTTTGTTGGATTCGATTCACTCATCTCTAGTTAGCATATCTTAAAAAGATAGATCACTACATGGAAGAATCTATGGAATTACAAGTGCTCTCTATCTCCTCTCTGCTGAGGACAGAATCTAGACAGGCCCAAAGAAATCTATGGAGCCCATCTCGTGCAGCGATGAGAGAGGGCACGATATGTGTTCACTTCCCTCCCCTTCTAGGAATGTGTGGGGGTCTCTATGACATATCAATTTTTTTTTTTAAAGTTACTGACCCTTTAAACTTTAGACAACCCTTTTAAATAAAGGCAAGTATAGTAAATGTACATTTATCGTGTAGAAGACATTTATTATGCTGGCTTTCTATCATTGTAAATGCAATTTGTAATCTATTATACATGTTTACATTCTTTCCCAGTCTCATTCAATAGGTCCAGGACCAGAGTTTCAGCATGGGATTTTTCAGCTAGCAAGCCACAGCCTTCTGGTGTCAAACTACTTGAAGAGGCATCACTTCACAGGTTGTACAAACAGATCACAACAGAGAATAAAACACCCTGAAATTGCACACTTGCCATATCCTTTCACAATGACTGATGGCTCTTTTTGATAATACATCTAGTACAAGGGCACATGCTTACTGTGCCCTATAAACTCGTCTTTAATTTCTTTTGTGAACATTATTGCAGCAACCGCAGGGGCAATGTGTGACTGTGATGGCCTGATGGGGGTAGTAGTTGGTACCCATGGTTTAACAGTGCTCCCTGGGCCAGCATGCAGTGGCAAAAAGGATAGCACTGGATTCCTTCAGGGCACACTCTGGTGTTGAGGGATCTCCTGCCAGGTGTTGGTTGAGGTGCCCTTGATAGTACAGTGTTTAAGGTGCAGGGTCCACTTCCCAACCGCCCATTGACTATAAACGTACTGGGCGGTCGGGTTTATCTCTGATCAGACATTTTAGAACGTCTTTTCAGAGATGGCAATTGCACACTAATTGTGCAGATGCTGAGCGGAGGGCCTGCTGTCAGTGACAGCACGGCACCCCAGAGAGAAGGCAGGGACAGTTCCTGTGTGTCCCTGCCTTCTAGATCACTGTATACACAGCGTTGAACGAGCGCTGTGTATACAGCAAGTAAGCGATGTGCTGCTTCCTGTCCCAGCCTGGTGGTCATGTGACCGCTGGGGCCGGGAGAGTATGGGAGCTGTTGGGTCTTCCACAGAGCTTGATCAGCCCTGCACTGAGGCGTTGTATTCTGCTGTACAGCCTCTCGGGAATGGGGGGGGGGGGGGTTATTTCCCCTGTAACTGGGGCTACTATGTCAGCCCCAGTTACAGGAGAAATCAATAGTGAAAAAAAAAAAAGTGAAGTTAAATGTCCCCCAGAGGTCTTGTATGACCTTATGGGGGACACAAAGTGTAAAATAAAAATAATAAAGTGTTTTATTAAAAATAAAAAAGTTTCACGTGTAAAAAAATAAAAATTTCCCCAATTACGGTACGGTAAGTCATAAAAAAAAATGTAAAAAATAAATAAAATAGACATATTTGGTATTGTCACGTCCATGACGGTCGGCTCTATAAAAATATCACACGATCTACCCCATCAAGTGAACGCCGTAAAAAAAAAAAAACATTAGCTGAAACAGCTTTTTTATTTACCTCACCTTCCAAAAAAACATAATGTTAATCGATCAAAAAGTCGGATGTACCCCAAAATGGTAGCAATAAAAACATCACCTCATCTCGCAAAAAATGAGCCCCCACACAAGACCATGGTGGACTTCATCTGACTCTCCTCATTGCACACTTCCTCATATCTCTTCTCATCTTTTCCCTCTACTCCTGTAAAGGTCAGGGTCTGGTTCGGAGTCTTTTATTGCAACTACTTGGGGTAATTGCACGGCCGATAACGTAGTCAGGAGGAAGCCAGTGGTCGATGCACAGGATGAGCGTCAGTATTAGAGGAGTAGGACTGTATACAGAATAAAATGACATTCGGCAAATACCCTTAAACATACAGGGCCCCACTACTGATACAGAGTGGGACACTGCATTATTACACTCTCAGCTTCTCATGCCACTCTTGTTTACTTGCAAGGTTTAAACATTGCCTGTTCTCATGTAAAACTACATTTCCTATGATTTTTCTGCCATCTCTCAATGACTCTTGATGTGCACATCCCTCATCCACTTTAGCCCTTTACCCAGCTGCAAATGTAACCCCAGATCTGATTGAGCATGGTCATTCCCACCTTTGACATTTCCTGGCATGGGAGTTATTATGAGTTGCAGGTATGTCACATGTGATGTTCCTTTCTGGATATGGAAATTTGAATTAAGGGATTAAATGTTGCAAAGAGGGTTTGTACTCTAGAAACAATATCATAAAAGTTATTTACCCCTGAAAATATGTGTAATATGTAAATTATATATGAAATGTTTTAAAATAATGCTGTGTCCGGTCAGTCAACACGATGAGGGTGTGGCCAGAGTGGAGCCTCTAGGAGTAGTGGCAACACTCCTGTTGCTTCTAATATATACGTGATAGCTGCACATACCCCGTGTATATATACGTTCTGGCAGCTCTTTAATCCAAGCGCTGCAAAGCGCTTGGATTAAAGCTCCTGCCCCTGCCCTGTATGCTGTTACGGACAGCATACAGTGCAGTAATGCCGGCAAGGGACCAATCAGAGTGGTCCCTTGCCGGCAATCGATCCGATTGGTTAGTCTGTGCAGACTAACCAATCGGATCGCGGCAGTGTTAAAATGACGGTTTCAGGCTCTGATCTGCGCTCTGCAGATCAGAGCCTGAAATCAGTGTCCTTGTGCCCCCCGATCCATGCAGCCCCCCATCTGTGCAGCGCCCCCCCGCCCCCGATCTGTGCAGACACCCCCCCGATCTGTGCAGCCCATCTGTGCCCCCTCCATCTGTTCCCCATCTTTCACAGTGCTGCCCCCTCCTTGAGTCCGCCCCCTGCTGTGACACCCTCCCTCCTCCCCCCTGTCTGCCCCCCTGCTGTGTTTGATGGCGGCGGCTCCATTCCTGAACCGCCGCCATCATCAGAGTGTCAGCTCTATGCTGACACTCTGCTGTAAGTTCTCTAACCCCATAGATGCCGCGGCAATAGAGGAAGGGGGCTCCCTCTCTCCACCATCGGGGCTGCTGCGCTGCGATGGCAGCCCCGATGGTTGCCCTGGCAACTGGACGCTTTGCAAAAGCGTCCGCTGTTGCCATCTACAGGGCATCTGAATGTATTACACTTTGCAATGCAAGAGCATTGCAAAGTATAGTACAGCCATCAGCCCCACTGGATCTTCATGATCCAAGAGGGACTTGATAAAAAAAAAAATGTGAAAAAAAATAAAAGTAAAAATGTAAAATAAAAATAAAAAATTGCCTTTTCCTATAAAAAATGAAAAAAAATACACATATTAGGTATCACCGCGTACATAACAACCGTCTCTATAAAGATATCACATGATAGACCCCGTCCGATAAACACCATAAAAAAAAAAAATAATAAACTGTAAAAAAAAAGTGCAACAGCAAGCGATCAAAAAGGCGTATGACCCTCAAAATAGTACCAATCAAACCGTCACCTCGTCCCGCAAACAATTATACCCTATTTAAGACAATCGCCCAAAAAATAAAAAAGCTATGGCTCTCAGACTATAGAGACACTAAAACATCATTTTTTGGTTTCAGAAATGCTATTATTGTGTAAAACTTAAATAAATAAGAAAAAGTATACATATTAGGTATTGCCACGTCTGTAACGATCTTCTCTATAAAACTATCACATGACCTAACTCATGACCTAAAAAATAAATAAATGAAAACTGTTCCAAAACAGCCAATTTTTGGGTCACCTTGACCCATAAAGTGTAATAATGAATGATCAAAAAATCCAATGTACCCAAAAATGGTACCAATAAAAACCTCAACACTTTCTGCAAAAAACGAGCCCCTGCACAAAACGATTGGCAGAAAAATAAAAAACATATGGCGTTCAGAAAACCAATCCAGCACATTCTGCCTTCCAAAAACCGTATGTCATTCCTTTCCTTCTGCGCCCTGCCGTGTGCCCGTACAGCAGTTTACAACCACATGTGGGGTGTTTATGTAAACCGCGGAATCAGGGTAATAAATAGTGAGTTTTTTTTGGCTGTTAACCCTCAATGTGTTAAAGAATTTTTTTTTATAAAATGGAAAATCTGCCAAAATTTGAAATTTAGAAATTTCATCTCCATTTTCCTTTAATTCTTGTGGAGCGCCTAAAGGGTTAACAAAGTTTGTAAAATCAGTTTTGAGTAACTTGAGGGGTGTAGTTTCTACAATGGGGTCATTTATGGGGGTTTCCACTATGTAAGCCCCACAAAGTGACTTCAGACCTGAACTGGTCCTTAAAAAGTGGGTTTTGGAAATTTTCTTACAAATTGTAAGAATTACTTCTAAACTTCTAAGCCATCTAGCGTCTTAAAAAAATAAATGACATTTCCAAAATGATGCCAACATAAAGTAGACATATGGGGAATGTTAAGTAATGAATATTTTATTAGGTATGACTTTCTGTTTTTGAAGCAGAGAAATTGAAATTTGGAAAATTGTGAATTTTTCCAATTTTGGGGTAAATTTGGGATTTTTTCATAAATAAAGGTGAAATATATTGACTCAAATATATGACTATCATGAAGTACAATGTGTCACGAGAAAACAATCTCAGAATGGCTTGGATAAGTAAAAGTGTTCCAAAGCTATTACCACATAAAGTGACGCATGTCAGATTTGTAAATTTTGACCTGGACACTGGGGCATCAATGACCCTTGGTCATGAAAGGGTTAATAACACTGGAACAGTGAATACAATTGAGACAGGGAAAGGTGCCTTTTTTTTTTACTGAAGAAAAATTCATTTGCTTCAGGCTCCTTTTATTCGTGCCAATATCAGCTCGTATGACCCTGTCCCTTATATTACCTGCCCCTTTATGACACAACATTGGAGGATTTATGAATTCTACTACCTGCGGGTAGGATTTTGTGACTATGCTTCAGTGTTTATTAATAATGGACCTCACACAATTAATCCACAGGTGGTATCTCACAATGAAAGGAAGTATTTTCTGTTGGGATTTCACACTGCCAGTGGAAGATGTCTCACTTTATATTCTTTGCTGCTGTAACAATTCTTCAGGGTACCCTCTCTATCTAAACTTGTCAGTCATCTCATCTAAACGATCACTGCGGATGGATCACTCACAATTCTATTAACCCTTTGAAATTGGGAAAAGGGTAGGGTCAAGTACTCATTGATGAGGTCTGTATTTTAGTGACCTTTGACATGTGCAGTCTGTACACCTCAATCACGCACACCAGGGGCTTATCTGCTGTTAAAGCCCTGTTAGATAACAGTGAATACGCACAAGGTCAAAAGGATTTTTTTCTTGCTCTCCTGACTATTGTCCTGAAACGTGATTATTTTATTTTTCAGGACACGTATTACCAACAGCGGTGCGGGACTGCGATGGGGTCCAATGCCACACCGCTATACGCAAATTGCTATATGGCGCAGTTTGAACAGGATCATATATACTCTAGTTTGGTTTATCAGCAAAATTGCATCTTTTGGAAGCGTTTCATCGATGATGTGGGCGGCATTGAGACCCTATTAGATTTTACTGCCCTCATCAATGGAGTACGACCTGAACAAAAATTTACCCTACACTGGGATTATGACAAAATATCATTTTTAAACACTTGGGTTATTAAGGGTGCTAGTGGCAAATGTATGACGGATCTTTACACCAAGAGCATGGACCGTAATAGTCTGCTCAGATATGAAAGCAACCATCCTCCCGCCAAAAAAAAATCCCTACCCTTTTCCCAATTTCAAAGGGTTAATAGAATTGTGAGTGATCCATCCATCCGCAGTGATCGTTTAGATGAGATGTACATCTTCCACCGGCAGTGTGAAATCCCGACAGAAAATACTTCCTTTCATTGTGAGATACCACCCGTGGATTAATTGTGTGAGGTCCATTATTAATAAACACTGGAGCATAGTCACAAAATCCTACCCGCAGGTATCCTCCAATGTTGTGTCATAAACGGGCAGGTAATATAAGAGACAGGGTCATACGAGCTGATATTGGGACGAATAAAAGGAGCCTGAAGCAAATTACTTTTTCTTCAGTAAAAAAAAGGCACCTTTCCCTGTCTCAATTGTATTCACTGTTCCAGTGTTCTTAAAGGACCATATATCTCACACCCACATACCGGTGAGCAGATCCCAGTGAAAGGACACTTTACTAGCAATAGTACATTTGTTGTGCATTTATTGAAGTGCCCTTGCGGTCTTTGCTATGTAGGGGAAACTACTACGCGCATGAAAGACCGCAAGGGCAAGCATAAGTCTACCATACGTAACAAAAACATACTATTGCCCATCCCACACCATTTCAATCAGTTGGGACATAATGTCTCACAACTTTGTTTCCAAATAATTGAAGAGGTTATTTTGCCCAGACGTGTGGGGAAACAGAGCCGAAATGCTACTCAAAGGAGAGGCATATTGGATTCACTGTTTGCAGACATTAACACCCAAGGGGTTAAATCGGGATTACGCTGTGACAAGCTTTTTATGATTAATTTTCTTAGTGCATATAATTTTTCAGGGCAATTGGATATCTTCTTTTGTCTTATTATGTATATTTATAATTCTTTGCATTGTAACTAAGAAATCTCCATAACCGGACCACGGAGAGGAACTACAGAATTCGCATAGTTACTATGTATATTTTTTTCACTTGCTTTGTTACCGCCCACAGTTTCCCTGGTAACGTGATGCTTAGGTCATGTGACTCAGGGCTGGCTATTTCAATCCTTGTTCACTTTGATACTTTGCAATCAGCTGTACCCTCACTGTTTGACAAAGGCACATGTACGTGCCGAAACGCACGTCACTGTATTTATGAGTGACCAATAAAGAGAATCATTCAGCTACTTACTGGAGTGCTGGTTTTCTCTTTCAGCACACTGTGTGCTGTCCGCATCTGTATGTCCATTCCGTAGCCCCGCAAAAAAAAAAAATAGAGCATGTCCAGTTCTTGTCTGTTTTGTGGACAACGATAGGCATTGTTACAATGGTTCCGCAAAAAAAACGGATGCAATACGGATGCCAAAATGATGTCATCCGTATTTTTTACAGATCAGTGTTTTGCGGACTGCAAACCACATACGGTTGTGTGAGATAGCCTAATAACGATGTTCCTAATGACAGAAACCCTTTAATATGTAAGAAAAAAAGGAAATCTGAATGGCTGCTGCTTTCCACTCTACTATTGCTTGAATCCCCCCTGCATATAAAGAATGCAGTTCAGTTAGCAGATATATATTAGGGAATTTTTCATAATGCAATAACCTAATAAAATGAAATGGCTCTACCTTGAAGTTGTTATATTAGTCTTTTGGTTTAAATGAGTTTTCTGACATAAATATAAAATTTGTTACAGGCATGAAGGTGTGTGAAAAAAAATTGAAGCTCAGCGGTCATGTGCCATTCTTGCACACATCCCTGCTGAGGCCAGCGATTGTCTGCAGCTGGTCACATGAATGTGAACAGGACATCACCAATTACGGTCTTGTGGGGACTGTAATTGGTGAGAAGGGAGCTGCCGAACAGGAATGCCGGACTTTTAAAAATATTTTTCTTTCTTTTTTTTAATCTTCCTCCTGCATTCAATTAATTTTTTTTGTTTATGTTGGGGAACCCTGTTAACCCCTTCCTGACATGCACCGGACATATACATCGCAGTGGGAAGTGACGTAGGAACCACTGCACTATTGTGTCACATAATGCAGCATCCCCACTTATTTTGGATAAACAGAAGTTGCCACCAGTACAAGTGTCCCCCTTCTCAGAGTCCCCTTTGCGGCACTCATCAAGACTCCTACTCCTCGCCTTCACCGACCATCGATAATGGAATATGAGTCTAGGAAACAACTGTACACAACAAGAAATCTGCCAGTGCACAAGCTTAACTTAAACCTGCCAAAATTGCTGGCTATGGAGTTGCTGCAATATCACTTAGTGGATTTTGCTGCCTTTATGGAAATGATGGTGTTTGCTCAGTCTCACTGAAATATAGCTAGTTGCCATTATTTCTAAAAAAATTAACCAAAAAATGTATAATTAGGGTTCATTCACACGTCAGTATTTTTACCTTTCCAGATAAACGTTCCTTTTTTTTGCTGATCCGTTTTTCAGTACAACCTTCAGGTTTTTTTTTACTAAAGTGCTTCCTAATCCGTTCCGTGTTTCCGTGATTCCGTTTTTTTTTTCCAAAAGAAAAAAGAGGAGGAGGAATAGATGTTGCTAGGGTACAAAAAAAAAAAAAAACAGATGAAAACAGAGGACATCTTGTAGAACAGGTGCCTTTTTATTGTGCTTTTGGTGTAGTAGGAGCTGTGTAAGAAATCTCTGCCTTGCTAGCTTAGTTTTCTACAGTTATCTCACGGATCGTCATATTTGAAGACTTGGATAATGTACCTGGATCATAGTGATCAATCGGTCCACTTCATATGCCATTTTGCAGGAGAGCAGAAGATGACCTGAACTTCTCTCAACACAGGCACTGAGGGCTGGACTTAATATTTTTTTTTTGTTTCCTGTCAACTGATAAGTTAAAAAACTGATGACATTCGGATGGTTTTGTGCATGTCATCAGTTTTTATGCGGATCCATTGACTTGAATGGACAACGGACCAGAAAAACTGACAGAAAGTAGGACAAGCTTCATTTTTTTTTCAGGATCCGCATACTCAAAAATAGGAAAACGGAACGGATTCAGTGATTCGGAAAGCACTATGATTGGTGTCCGCATTTTTGCTGAGGCAATTGAAATTAATGGATCCAAAAAAAGTTCCGATTTAAAACGGAACGGAAACGGAGTGTTATAACGGACGTGTGAATGGAGCCTTATACACAACGTGTTCAAAGAAGCTCAACCGGGACACAAGCACAGTCTGCTTTACCACTTAGCTACAATATTCTAATATACTGTACAATCAAAGGCCGGCTTTAATATCAAGCTATTAGTTATTAAATGACAAATTTGCAAACATATGCAGACAAATATAAAACCTTGAACATATTCTGGGGATTTGCTCTGGTAGGCAGCTTAGCGGATGCAGTATAGAGGAAATTCACACAAAAGGCAAAACAAAATAACAGTTTGCAGTATTGGTGTGTGTTCACACCATGGAAAGTCCACAGAACACAAACGTTCACCTGGTTAGCAGTTTTTCATCAACCATCCACAGCAGGCTTTAGGGGGCCTGTTTTCCAGCAATGCGGCTCTTAGCCCTTTAGCACGGCACACCTCATGCAGATCCCAAAACCCACATAGTTTCCACAGCTTCACTGTGACATGGAGGATAATCCACACAACCATCAAGTGCTACAAAGAAACTGGCTCACATGCGGACCGACCCAGGAAAGGAAGACCAAGAGTCACCTCTGCTGCGGAGGATAAGTTCATCCGAGTCGCCAGCCTCAGAAATCGCAGGTTAACAGCAGCACAGATTAGAGAGTAGGTCAATGCCACACAGAGTTCTAGCAGCAGACACATCTCTAGAACAACTGTTAAGAGGAGACTGTGTGAATCAGGCCTTCATGGTAGAATATCTGCTAGGAAACCACTGCTAAGGACAGGCAACAAGCAGAAGAGACTTGTTTGGGCTAAAGAACACAAGGAATGGACATTAGACCAGTGGAAATCTGTGCTTTGGTCTGATGAATCCAAATTTGAAATCTTTGGTTCCAACCACCGTGTCTTTGTGCGACGCAGAAAAGGTGAACGGATGGACTCTACATGCCTGGTTCCCACCGTGAAGCATGGAGGAGGAGGTGTGATGGTGTGGGGGTGCTTTGCTGGTGACACTGTTGGGGATTCATTCAAAATTGAAGGCATACTGAACCAGCATGGCTACCACAGCATCTTGCAGCAGCATGGTATTCCATCCGGTTTACGTTTAGTTGGACCATCATTTATTTTTCAACAGGACAATGACCCCAAACACACCTCCAGGCTGTGTAAGGGCTATTTGACCATGAAGGAGAGTGATGGGGTGCTGCGCCAGATGACCTGGCCTCCACAGTCACCGGACCTGAACCCAATCGAGATGGTTTAGGGTGAGCTGGACCGCAGAGTGAAGGCAAAAGGGCCAACAAGTGCTAAGCAACTGTGGGAACTCCTTCAAGACTGTTGGTGGTGACTACCTCTTAAGCTCATCAAGAGAATGCCAAGAGTGTGCAAAGCAGTAATCAAAGCAAAAGGTGGCTACTTTGAAGAACCTAGAATATGACATATTTTCAGTTGTTTCACACATTTTTATGTATTTAATTCCACATGTGTTAATTCATAGTTTTGATGCCTTCAGTGTGAATCTGCAATTTTCATAGTCATGAAAATAATGAAAACTCTTTGAATGAGAAGGTGTGTCCAAACTTTTGGTCTGTACTGTATACTAAAAATATGTATTGTTTCACCATGCCTGGATTACATATAAAAACAATTTAAATCCTGTCATTGAATGATAGTCACGGTCCCTTTCTCCAAGCTTCTGTGGAGCTCACGCAGCTGCTTTTAGTCTTTATATGGCGGTCTTATATACATAGACAATACTACAATTGCTGTGTTTAATGTCCTGTTGTGGGATGATTAACCCCTTACTGACCACCCTGTTTTTACAGTGGTCACTAAGGGGCCTTGGGCTGGAGAGCCACCTTTTTACGGCGGCACTTCAGCCGAAGTTAGCTCTTAAATCAAGCACTGGAGCTCTGTGCCTGTGACAAGTGGTCTCTGATCACGTGATCGCCGTGATACACTGTATCACAGCGATCACCGAAAATGCCTGCAGCATAAACTCTCCGGTGCAGGGATCCGGTCCCCCAGCTTCCCCATAAGGGAAAGCTGGGTCCCTATCCTCATCCCCCCCCCTGCCCTCAAGAAAGATGGCGGCGGCAGTCCGGCGCATGCGCACACTATAAGCCGGCCGCCTCCCCCCTGCACTGGTTCTCTCTCAGGAGAGGAGAGAGAGTAATTATTTATGCCCTGATCGGGTCCCGCAGCACCCCGATCAATATCGGCCCCCAATGTTTTTAATAAAGGGCAGGAGCCCCCCCTCCCCCAATAAAATAAAATAAAAATTACAAAATGGCTTAGAAATGCACACTAGTTACTGTGCTGAAGATTTGCCTTTAGCACAATAACCATCAGGGACCAATAGTAATCAATTTATAAACTGTCCGTCCGTAACTGTCAGTCAGTGGGTGTCTGTCATTAGGCGTCCGTCAGTGATGGTAAATTATTTTCATTAGGGACCGTGTCCGACTGTTACTGGAGGTCAGTGGGTGTCTGTCATTAGGCGTCTGTCTCTAGTCTATTAGGGACGGTCAGTTAATTTCCTTTCATTCTGAGATTTTTATTAAAAACAAAATGGCTCAGAGATTATTTAGTGCAGAGCAGGCATATGAATTTATATTCTCTGACCACTCTGAATCTGACACCGCTTCAGAGCCGGAAATATCTTCAGATAGCGGGGACTCTAGTTCCGCTTCCATCCCCAGACCCCATAGACCTATGGTGGTAGAAGTCGCCACCTCATCTCATTCTCCACCCAGCGGTCCCGTCCCTTCTACTACGTGGGTTCCTGCTACTTCATTTTCCCCCCTAGTATCCCAATTTTTATCCACTCCCCAAATTAATGTGGACGTCACCAATTTTACCCCTTATGATTTTTTTCATTTATTTGTGGATGATAAAGTCCTGGAACTGACCCAGCCTGCGACCGCCTAAATAAATTGAGACCCCTTATTTCCCTCCTTACGGATTTATTCTTTAAATAATATACCCCTGAAAAAAATCCCTTTTTAGTTTTACAGCCACCTTTCCTTCTGTCAGTTTATTCCCTCCAAGCGTGCCAGATCTGGGGTAAAATTATATAAGGTGTGCAAGAGCACAACCGGCAACACCTGCGATCTATCTGTATATGTGGGCAGAGACTCCCAACTTAACCCCCCAGGCTGCCCCAAAAATATTGGGACATCAGAAAAAATTGGGTGGGATCTATTGGCGCCATTCCTGCACAAAGAGTACCACATGTACACAGATAATTTTTACACTAGTATACCCCTTTAGAAATTTCTCCATGTTGCAAACACAGGGACTTGTGTGACAGTCCGTAAAAATAGAGTGGGATACCCACAACCGCTGGTGTCCAAGCGTTTGGAGAAAGGAGCATCTTTCGCCTTGCAAATGACCAGCTGCTTGCAGTGAAGAGGAAGGACAGGAAGGATGTCTACATACTGACCACCGTGCACGCAGACACCACAGTGGCAGTTAGGGAGAGGGGGCTGCTACTGCTGACGAGCACAAACCGGTCTGTGTGACAGACTATAATAAATTTATGGGAGGTGTAGACCTCTCGGACCAGGAGCGTCAACCCTACCTGGTGAAGTGAAAAAACAGGGCCTGGTATAAAAAGGTAGCAATCTACCTCATTCACATTGCTACCTATAATAGTTTTGTTTTATTTAAAAAGGCCCAAGGAACCCTCAACATCCTTGAGTTCCAGGAGAAGGTGGTTGAGAGTCTCCTATTTGAGTCCCCCGCACCTGGGCAATCCTTTGAATCTGCGGATGTTCAAAGGCTTTCAGAACGCCACTTCCCTCAACCCGTCCCTGCCACTGCCAACAAGACATATCCTCAGAAACTATGCGGGTGTGTAGCACACATGGAAGGAGGAGGGACACCTGAATTTACTACCCCAGTTGCCCATCACAACCAGGCCTCTGCAATTACCCCTGTTTTAAGACGTACCATATAGTTGCTAATTATTAATTCTATTTATTACCAAAAAGGGTGGGTGGGGGATCTTTTCAGGAAGTCAATTTATTCTTATTTTCTGTTTGGTTTGTGGGCTTTCCAGGGAGGCAGGAATCCTTTTGGGGTGGTTTGTGGAGCTAATTATTTTTTTCAGACATTGGAACAAATTTTACCTTTTTTTTTTTATTTGTTTTCTCAATTTTCCTAATTTCATTTTTTATGACTATGTCCTGCCACACAAAGCTGTTAATTCCATTCACATTACTGTATCATGGTATTTTTTTTATTTGGAGGATCTCTAATGATTGAGTTGTTCCTCAGCAGTACACTAAGGATTTTTTTTTTTTGTGGACACCCCACATGTCTAGAAATATTGACATAATTTGGGGAATTAGTGATCCATTACTGTTCCTGCAGACGGTTCTGGACACTGTCCTTTTATATATTCTGTAGGTGACTGGTTAATGGTGTGCATAGCCGTTTCTACCTTGCCGGGCAGGGGCCTGTTATGGTGCACTGCGTCATTTAGCACGTTTCGTCTCTCATATACGGATCGATGGGGCTAAAGGGACGTTGTACGACCAGTCACTGTCCTTGAACTGGCAGCTTGTCATTATAGCCCTATCGGTGTTCTTGTATCTTGTGAACAAACTGGAATTTGCAACATAGTTGGAGACATTTTGCTCCATTTTCTTGGACTTGTTGCCTTTCACTACAGTTCAGTTTTTCCTTTTTTTCCAGAGACATAGTCATATGTACAGGCAAATGCCTTTTTAAAAATCTGCCTCCCTTATAAGTGCACAGCTTCACTTCTCATCTGTACGCGCCACAAAGATAAGAATGTGGCGGACAGTAACAGCGTTAACCATCCAAAAATATTTTTTCTCCAATTTCCTGTGAAAATGTTATTAACAATTTGAATAAAACCATATATACTCGTTATTTCATCCTATAATAATTTTGCACTCAGCATGCTTACTACACCACTAGATGCATGCTTTAAGGGATCTAGTTTTGAAATTGGGGTCATTTATAGGGTTTTCTATCATTTTGCAGCTCAACGCGATTACATGTGTGCAATGGGGCCTGAACCATTTTCAGTTTATTATCTGAAAGCCACTGGGTGCTCTTTTATGTTTGGCCCCTGCTGTGTGTCTAAACATAAGATTAGGGCCACAATGGGGATATTTCTGAAGACAAGAGAAATGGGGTAATACATTTTGGGGTGTATTTCTTCATTTTTGTGTGCTCTGTAGAAAAAAAATCTGTCTTTAAATTGACAGTTTTGTGTAAAAAATTAAAAATATAATTTTTTCCGCCTGCTTAGCATTCATTTCTACAAAAAAAACTAGGGGGTTTAAAAGCTCAATACACCTCTAGATGAATACCTTAGGGGGTCTAGTTTTTAAAATGTCATTTTATGAGGGTTTTCTATTGTTTTGGCAGCTTAACGCCTTACAAGTGTGCAATGGGGCCTAAACATTTTCAAGCAAATGTGTTCTGAAAGCCACTGGGTGCTCCTTTATGTCTGGGCCCTGCCGTTTGTCAAGACATAAGATTAGGGCCACAATGGGGGTATTTCTGAAGACAGGAGAAATGGGGTGATACATTTTGGAGTGTACTTTTCATGTGCTCTGTAGAAAAAAATCTGTCTTTAAATTGACACTTTAAAAACTGGACCGGACTAAATTATCTGGATATATAAAAAAAACTGGACCGGACCATCATTCACATTAAATTATTACCATTTTCTTCCATATGCACCATATAATAGTACACTCCCATTCATACATTACAATTTCTTCATGTACTATAATTTCTCATTATACCCTCCTATTTATTGTTGGAGACCTATATAAGTCACCATACATACAGTGCCTTGCAAAAGTATTCACCCCCTTGACTTTTTTCGTATTTTGGTGCCTTGCAACCTGGAATTAACATGGATTGTTTGAGGATTTGCATCATGTAATTTACAGAACATACCCACAACTCTGAAGATTTTATTTTTTTATTGTGAAGCAAATAACAAATAGGACAAAATAACTGAAAAAGTCAATGTGCATAACTATTCACCTTCCCTCCCCTAAAGTCGATACTTTGTAGAGCCACCTTTTGCGGCAATCACAGCTCCAAGTCGCTTTGGATAAGTCTCTTTGAGCTTGCCACATCTTACCACTGGGATTTTTGCCCATTCCTCCTTGCAAAACTGTTCCAGCTCTTTCAAGTTGGAGGGTTTGCGCTTGTGAACAGCAATCTTTAAGTCTGACCACAGATTTTCTATTGGATTGAGATCTGGGCTTTGACTAGGCCATTCCAACACATTTACATGTTTCCCCTTAAAGAATAACTGTCGCATTTAGACCCTAATTTCAATTTTCACATATGTAGTTACTAATAACATGATATTCCAGAATCAGTTACTATTAGACTGACTTACCCCATATTTAATAAGATTCAGCCCTCAGCAACCAGCCTGCATAAAACTGCAATTTCACTATTCAGTTAAGATGCCCTCACTAGCCAGTAACAATAGCCCCCCCAAAAGTGTCAGTAACCAGAGCCCCCCCCCAAAGGGTTAATCTCCTGCAGCACAAAGGGGTCCTCTTACCACATGTTGCTTTCATTTACACACTGAGCAGACGGCAGAACTCCCTTCTCTGTTGTGCACTGCTTCAACTCTGCCTTTTCCAGCTCTGCCGAGTGATGGAGCGTCTGCCAAGTGCAGGGACAGGGAGAAGTGCACACAGCCCAGGCACTGTTATCAGCTGCTGGGGAGTACTTGGCTTTAATCATTTACTTACAGTCCCTGGCTGTCAGTAATGTGAGCCTGCACGCTGCGTGCTCCGTCTATCAACAGATAGACAGACCATGCCTAGCAACCCTATTTTAAGCACAGGTAAAAATAGGCAGTACAGGGAACAAAAATGTGGAATTAAGGGGTAATTGAATACACAGTGAAAAGTTTAACTCCATAAGGACTTGGCCCTATTTCACCTTACGGACTTGGCCATTTTTTGCAAATCTGACCAGTGTCACTTTAAGTGCTGATAACTTTAAAACGCTTTGACTTATCCAGGCTATTCTGAAATTGTTTTTTCGTCACATATTGTACTTCATAACACTGGTAAAAATTATAAAAAAATACCAAATTTACCCAAAAAAATAAAAAATTGCAAATTTCCAAGTTTCAATTTCTCTACTTCTATAATACATAGTAATACCTCCAAAAATAGTTATTACTTTACATTCCCCATATTTTTGCAAGTTGTTACATTCCCCATATGTTACAAGGCTTAGAAGTTTAGAAGCAAATCTTGAAATTTTTCTGAAATTTTCAAAAACCCAATTTTTAGGGACCAGTTCAGGTCTAAAGTCACTTTGTGAGGCTTACATAATAGAAACCACCCAGAAATGACCCCATTCTATAAACTACACCCCTCAAGGTATTCAAAACTGATTTTACAAACTTTAAGTGTCACATGATCTGTCATTACATATACACACCTCTTGTAAAAGGCCCCAGAGGCTGCAACACCTAAGTAAGCAAGAGGCATCACTAACCAAACACTGCCATGAAGACCAAGGAACTCTCCAAACTAATAAGGGACAATGTTGTTGAGAAGCATAAGTCAGGGTTAGGTTATAAAAAAAAATATCCAAATATAATCCACAAATATAATCCACAAGAATTAATGGAAAATACAGATACAATTTCTAAATTTAACTTTTTTGGCAGATTTTCCATTTTAATAATTTTTTTCCAGTTACAAAGCAAGGGTTAACAGCCAAACCAAACTCTATATTTATGGCCCCTTAAGGGCTCTGGAACCATGCTGTACCGGTACGTCATGGGTCCCTAAGGGGTTAAATCGGGCCACCAAGGTGATATTGATCTCCACAATCCAGTACTCAAAAAAATATATACGACAGTTATCCTTTAAACCACTCAAGTGTTGCTTTAGCAGTGTGTTTGGGGTCATTGTCCTGCTGGAAGGTGAACCTCTGTCCTAGACTCAAATCACGCACAGAGTGGTACAGGTTTTGCTCAAGAATATCCCTGTATTTAGCACCATCCAGCTTTCAATCAATTCTGACCAGTTTCCCAGTCTCGGATGCTGAAAAACATCACCACAGCATGATGCTGCCACCACCATGTTTCACTGTGGGGATGGTGTTCTTTGGGTGATGTGATGTGCTGGGTTTGCGCAAGACATATCGTTTTCTTTGATGGCCAAAAAGTTTATTTTTAGTCTCATCAGACCAGAGCAACTTCCTCCATACATTTTGGGAGTCTCCCACATGCCTTTTCGCAAACTCACAACATGCCTTATTGTTTAGCGTACGGCTTATTGTCGTCCTAATTACAGATACTCCAGTCTCTGCTGTGGAACTTTGCAGCTCCTCTAGGGTTACCTTAGGTCTCTGTGCTGCCTCTCTGATTAATGCCCTCCTTGCCCGGTCCGTGAGGTTTGGTGGGTGGCCGTCTCTTGGCAAATTTGCTGTTGTGCCATGTTCTTTCCATTTCGTTATGATATATTTGATGCTGCTCCTGGGGATCATCAAAGATTTGGATATTTTTTTTTATAACCTAACCCTGACTTGTACTTCTCAACAACATTGTCCCTTATTAGTTTGGAGAGTTCCTTGGTCTTCATGGCAGTGTTTGGTTAGTGATGCCTCTTGCTTACTTAGGTGTTGCAGCCTCTGGGGCCTTTTACAAGAGGTGTGTATATGTAATGACAGATCATGTGACACTTAGATTGCACACAGGTGACATCATTTCACTAATTATGTGACTTCTGAAGGTAATTGGTTGCACCAGAGTGTTTTATGGGCTTCCTAACAAAGGGGGGTGAATACATATGCACATGCCAATTTTTTGTTTTCTATTTCTAAACAATAGTTTTATTTATATATTTTTCTCATTTCACTTTATCAACTTAGACTATTGTGTGCTGGTCCATCACATAAAATTCAGATTAACAAAACATTAAATTTAAGGCTGTAATGCAACAAAATACCATACAAAAAAGTCAAGGGGGTGAATACTGTTGCAAGGCACTGTATATTGCGATTTTCCTGTGGAAGGGTATATAGGAAATATTTTACATCACTATTCGCATATTGTGATTTCTTCACATATTTCAATTATATAGTACATATTGAGCATTTTGTGTATACTCTAATATAGTATGGAATTGTAAAAAAAACTACTATAAAAAAGTACAAAAATATATAAAAATCCCAGAAAAAATAAATAAATACAAAAATGAAAAATTAATTAACAACCTGATATAGTATACGTGATTGGAGAATCCTGGTAGACGTGAGGGTGTTATTGGTACAGGTTTTTTAATATATCCAGATAATTTAGTCCGGTCCAGTTTTCAGATGAAGAGGTGAACTCAATATAAGGAGTAATCCGTGCCTCTTTTCAAAAATACCACTGAGGAAGAAACTAGTATAGGTTTCGAAATGCGTATGGTGACATTGGCGGCAACACATTGGAATCCAAGTGGAAAAGAACCCTTGCATTAAAGAACAAAGATATCGACATACAGCTAATCGGGCATCTCGGAACTCTCAGTCTGCATGTGCGATGAGGTAAGTGTCGACACTAGCGCTGAAGACCAGCTACGAGACAAAGCAGCTGTGAGAGACGCGCAGCCATGTATGTTTCAGAACACCATATGAACGGGTCCACATGCCGGTAAGCGAGACTACTATTACAAGTGACTTTTGGTGTATACTGATCGATAATATATTGTGCGAAAACTGGACATGCTTGCACACAAAGTGGCAACACTATTGGAGGTATCTAAACATCTCAAGGAACTGCATTAATCATCCCACAACGGGACATTAAACACCGCAATTGTAGGATCGTCCATGTATATAAGACCGCCATATAAAGAGTAAAAGCAGCTGCGTTAGATTTAAATTGTTTTTATATGTAATCCATGCATGGAAAAACTATACATATTTTTAGTATATATGTTCAAGGTTTTATATTTGTCTGCATATGTTTGCAGATTTGTGATTTAATAAATAATAGATTGATATTAAAGCCGGCCATTAATTGTATAAAAAATAAATAAAGCTATCCCCGCCTTGTAATCTTACCTGGCAGAGAATGTGGGCCACTCCTTACAATTCTTTCTGTTCGGCAAGGTGCATAACACAGTGGACACCTGTAGCAGCTGTTACAAGCAGAGACAGTACATGTCTTCCATGGCCCGCTGGGTCATTGTTTTGTGCAGCAGTGGTGAGGCAGCACTGCAGCAAGAACGACAGGTCCTATTGACACCTCCACATTTGTGTCGGTCTGGTTCCTACACCAAGATCCTATCCGCTTCCTCCACATCCTCCTCTATGGACATCCTCCCGTCCCTAACAGCAGCATGGCAGAGCATTACTCCCACACCCCCTCCCTCCTGCCATATGTGTAAAGTAAAACGTTGCCATGCAGCATTAGAGCTGGGCGAGAGTAGCCACCTTGCATATGCTAGAGCATCTATACAAGCAGTGTAAAGTGGTGAATGATTTTGTCATGCACTAGACCACCTTAGTAGAGAGCATGTGTTGTTTTGAGGTCAGTCTGTGGAAGTTCATCCAAGACACCTGTTGCATACTCAAGCCTTCAAATAGATTTGTCAGTAGGGACAATTCCGGCATGAATTATGTCAACCCCCTGATATTTAACTTAGATCAGAAGCTCACACTGATGCAACAAGGGAGAGTGTAAAAAGAACAGCTTAGGCATTTTGCTGGCTGACCTGTAGCTGTTGCTGTTGGGGACCCTCATGGAGAAAGTCCCATGGAGGAGGAGGATGAGTATGACATGCTACCACTAGAGAAGGAGGATAATTCAGTGGTGTAGGAAGAGCATGACTTGGCTGATGAAGAGTATGATGACATTGGCCATGATGACCAATCATTGGAGGGGAGGGGCATGGCCAGAAAGAGCTAGGTCTTCGGACACACTGGCAAACTGTATGCTTGCTTGCTTACATAATGACAGCTGTATGCTTACCATCAAGAAATCTGATGATTACTGGATAGCCATGCAGCCAGTACACATGGAACAGAGGTGGATGTGCACTGCCATACTGACACATGTACCTAGACACACACACACAAGTATCCGGCAACCAACCCACATGGCATACAATGGTTTCCATGGTTCTGCGAAACTGAGCTTAGATCACCACAAAAAACTATGGTGGTCTTAGCCCCAGAGGTGGTTTCAGACAGGCCATTTTGTTTAGCATGTATGCCACAGTGATCATTTATCATTACAATAAGTTGAGTGGAAATTTATTAAATGCAATTCACACTGCAGTTTTTTGTTGTAGCTTTGATTTAGAAGAGAACTACTAATAGGTACACCATACTAGTTAAAAAAAATGTATTCTTATTTCTACAATTAGTTGCTTTTTCTTGAAATTAAAGGTCTATACTCCTATGTTGCACTATGGAGACACTACTTTTCTGATGACGTTACTTCATCTGATTTCTGTTAGGTGCAGTGTTGTAATAAAAACTTAAACATTTAATAGGATTATTGAGTACAACTGCTTATGTTCATTAAAAGCATGTGTGTTGCATGCATCGTCAGAGACTGTGAAGATGCTTAATTTTACTTCTCCTGCACCAAGTCTTCCCTTCTTCCAAATACTAAGCTTAGAAGAAAAAAAAAAAAAAAAAAAGACATTTCCCATAGTTAAATTATGGCCCAGATTTAATAATCCTCAAGTAAGCTTAGACAGGCTGTCTAGACCTACAGCACATTTATCACAGTGGCTGAGGCTGGATGATAAATGTAGTTCAGGGATAGACACATTTTACTTACTCTATACCAACTATTGGTTGACTTATTTTGAGATAGCTTCTGAAAATCACCCTTTTCCCATATCCCCAAAAAGTCATATGTATCCCAATTAGTACTAATAAAAACGTCAGCCCGTCCCACAAAAAAAAGCTACTTTGACAGAAAAACAAAACAGTTATAAGTCTTAGATGTGGTGATGCAAAGAAAAAAAATGTTTTTAATATAAAAAGTGATCTTATGATGAAAAAGTAGTATAAGATTAAATAAACCTACAGTGGATATAAAAAGTCTACACACCCCTGTTAAAATGTCAGGTTTCTTTTTTTGTCATCTGTGTTTTTATTGTTTTGGATAGCTAAAAGAAGATATCCAATATGGTCATGACAAAATACAAACATACCCCATTTGGGGTCATGAACATCAGTGAGTAACATGACACATTAACAATACAGCATATGACTAGTATTACCTCATACTAAGTTACATATCCTGTTGACATCCTGAAAAATGTTAGGTTTCTGTGATGTAAAAAATTGAAACAAAGATAAATAATTTCAGAACTTTTTCCACCTTTAATGTAAATGTGTAATGTGTATAAACTGTACAACTCAATTGAAAAACAAACTGAAAACTTTTAGGTAGAGGGAAGAAAAAATATAAAAATAAAATAATATGGTTGCATAAGTGTGCAAACCCTTAAACTAATACTTTGTTAAAGCACCTTTTGATTTTATTACAGCACTCAGTCTTTTTGGGTATGAGTCTATCAGCATGGCACATTTTGACTTGGCAAGATTTGCCCACTCTTCTTTGCAAAAACACTCCAAATCTGTCAGATTGTGAGGGCATCTCCTGTGCACAGCCCTCTTCAGATCACCCCACAGATTTTCAATCTGATTCAGGTCTGAGCTCTGACTGGGCCATTCCAAAACTTTCATCTTCTTCTGGTGAAGCCATTCCTTTGTTGATTTGGATGTATGCTTTGGGTCATTGTCATGCTGAAAGATGAAGTTCCTCTCCATGTTCAACTTTCTAGCAGAAGCCTGAAGGTTTTGTGCCAATATTGACTGGTATTTGGAACTGTTCATAATTCCCTCTAGCTAAACTAAGGCCCCAGTTCCAGCTGAAGAAAAACAGCCCCAAAGCATGATGCTGCCACCACCATGCTTCACTGCACCACCATGCAATCTTTTAGAATTATGGCCAAAAAGTTCAACCTTGGTTTCATCAGACCATAACACCTTTTCCCACATGCTTTTGGGAGATTTCAGATGTGTTTTTTCAAAATGTAGCCTGGCTTAGATTTTTTTTTTCTTCGTAAGAAAAGGGTTTCGTCTTGCCACTTTACCCCATAGCCCAGACATATAAAGAATACAGGAGATTGTTGTCATATGTACCACACAGCCAGTACTTGCCAGATATTCCTGCAGCTCCTTTAATGTTGCTGTAGGCCTCTTTGTAGCCTCCCAGACCAGTTTTCTTTTCGTCTTTTCTTCAATTGTGGAGGGACGTCCAGTTCTTGGTAATGTCACTGTTGTGCCATATTTTCTCCACTTGATGATGACTGTCTTCACTGTGTTCCATGTTATATCTAATGCCTTGGAAATTCTTTTGTACCCTTCTCCTGACTGATACCTTTTAACAAAGAGATCCCTCTGATGCTTTGGAAGCTCTCTGTGGACCATGGCTTTTGCTGTGGGATGCGACTAAGAAAATTTCAGGAAAGACCAACTAGAGCAGCTGAACTTTATTTGGGGTTAATCAGAGGCACTTTAAATGATGGCAGGTGCATGCTGACTTCTATTTAACATGATTTTGAATGTGATTGCTTAATTCTGAACACAGCTACATCCCCAGTTATAAGAGGGTGTGCACACTTATGCAACCACATTATTATTTTTTTGTTTGTTTTCTTCCCTCCACCTAAAAGATTTCCATTTGTTTTTCAATTGAGTGGAACAGTTTATAGGTCACACTAAAGTTCTGAAATGATTTATCTTTGTCTAATTTTTTTACAGCACAGGAACCTGACATTTTAACAGGGGTGTGTAGACTTTTTATATCCACTGTAAACAAATATGGTATTGTGATATCCATATTGACCTGCAGACTAAAGTTATTATATAAATATACCGTATAGTGAACTCCATTAAAAAAAAAAATAATACTAATAGAACTATGGGAAAACAACTGGAGTGGGCGGAGTAACTGGGTGGAGTGGCTTGAGTAACTGTTGTTTGGTTGGAGTGGCTGGAGTAACTGTGGAAAGGTTGGACTTGGCAGAGTAACTTTATGGAGTGGGCAGAATAACTGTGTGGAGTGCTTGGAGTGAGTAAAGATAGTAAACATTACACTAACCAATTGATTTATAAAATAAAAAAATTGAACATGGCAAGCTTGATAAAGTGAGAAATGCATTTCAACTTTTATTTATTTATATAGCACATTTAATTGCAATGTTGTTGCCCAAAATGCTTCACAGTTACATTAAAACATACATCTACAGTTGTAAAGTGAAAGTAAATATCCCAGCATGCATTGCAGCAAGCATCTTCAGAGGAGTAGTCACATGACATCCCCGCCCACCTCTGTTCCTATAGAGACAAGAGCCCCTAAGACTTCTGTACAGACACAGCAATAGAAAGCACACCCCAATAGAAAGCACACCCCACACCCCAGGTCACTTCACTGGCGGTTGCCATCTTAAAATGGTTGTAGTTTAAAAAGTATAAATCCTACAGCGAAGAGCTTTATATTGTAAGAATCACAGGACCCAGACCTACATTTTGATGCATAGTATGTCTCTGAAATATTAAAAGAGTGGCTAGAGTGGGGTTTTAATGAATGTCAATGGGCGGCGTGAATTGCAAACAAATGGTCATATTGTGAAAACTATCAGGACTATGGCTTAGCCGTGGACATTTTTATTGGCAGCAGGGATAGCTGAACGTTTTGATATAAGATTTGTGTAGGTGGGCTTGAAAATGAGGGAGTGGTGGCAGTTTAGAAATCATCTCCTGATTTTTCAGCTCACACTCCAGCTTTTGTCATCAACCACCCTAGTTGTGAACATTCCGCCATTCATTCTTATGGGACCAATTTCACCACAAAAACGCAGATATTTTGTGAACCGTTCCACAAAGTAATAGCACACCTATCAGGAACAATCCGCACATTTCAGTATATTACTGTCTATGTAGTGTAAAAACTGTGGGAGGAGTTAGGGTGGTAAATTTGGCTATAATAAGAATATATATATGTGAGATAACAGTAAGTGGTCTTGCCATGTAAGAACACTTAATAAAAATGTTAGGGATGAGGGAATTTCATGTTATGAAATTGGTTTGCGCTTTGCTTGGTAGTAAATGCAGAATTGCATTATGGATCCCGTTACCATGGACCATAACGCAATTCGATGACAGAATGTATAACGGAATGCCTTTAGAAATTCCCTCATCTCTAATGTCAGTGTATGGAGAATACAAAATACATGATTTTTAAATAGAATTGATTTTATGATGCAAAAGCAGTAAAGCATGTAAAAAACTGTATAAATCTGGTATCACCTTAATCCCCGAGAATAACGTTATCACATCCTATGTATCACATGGTGAATCCCATAAAAAATTTAAATAAAATTCACTGACAGAATTGCAATTCAATACAAGTTCAGTACAAGAGATCCGTAATCAGATATAACACTATGATACAGTTAGTTCAGCGGAGCCGCAGTTTGCTCAGGAGGTCCGTCAGGCACACGGACTATGTTTAAAAGGCCAATCACGGCCATGTGCTTGAGCCCTAAAAAGCATACATTTTCAATTCTTGAAAAAATGTCACCAGAAAACTTTGTCAGACTTGGTAGGATATGGGGAAGCATTCCAAAGTTAATACCACATAAAGTGACATGTCAGGATTTTGCATAGGATGCTGAAATGGGGTTGCATAGGTGATAAATGTGATGCATAAGCATACCCTTTTAGAGCGCCCATTTTTAGGGCAGTTATACTGTACTTTCAGAAATAATAATTTTGTTTTTTTCCCTTCACAATTGCCTTTAAATACAGTTAGTATATTGGGCAGTTATTTTGCTATAAAGCAGAGAGAGAACCACAGCATTTCCCACATATTTAGCTATACAATAGAATGTAAAGTGTAACAAGCTACATAATTCAGAGTAACTCCATATATTTCGATATAAGAAAGATGTTTTGGTAATCTTAGTAAAAATCTGTAGATGCCAGAGTTTTATAAAAAAAAATGTTCAGGAACAGAAATCTTCATATACTGGGATAAATACAACTAAACTGTTTTATTCCAGTAGTAGACTGGACAGACTGCAGGATGATGGGTCATGTGTAAATGACATGAATAAGGCTTTATACAGTACAGCCTCTACCCCAGTGTAGTAGACTAAGGATAGGTTCACACAGAGGATTTTGGGTGTGGCTTTCAGTGCAGACTTTTCAGTGCCATTGTTTTCAATAGGAGGCTGTGGAGCAGTTCGTGCGGGCAAGGATTTTTGGCATATGGTCTTTAAAACCTTCATGAATAATGTATGGGTCCATCCCTTACAAGGACACAACGGGAGCCTGCTCGTGGTTTAGTTCTGTTCAGTGGAGCTAAACCCAGAGAGGGTCTGCATGAAAACCCACAGCAGAAACTGTAGCACAGCGTAACGGTCTCTGGTGCGGTAACACAGAAGATTCTGTCGCAGACCAAATCCTCCATGTGAACCTACCCTAAGGCTAGGTCTACATGACGACATTTCATTTTGTTGCACCAATGTCGCGCGACAATTTTTATAATGGCAGTCTACAGGGAGTGCAGAATTATTAGGCGAGTTGTATTTTTGAGGATTAATTTTATTATTGAACAACAACCATGTTCTCAATGAACCCAAAAAACTCATTAATATCAAAGCTGAATATTTTTGGAAGTAGTTTTTAGTTTGTTTTTAGTTTTAGCTATTTTAGGGGGATATCTGTGTGTGCAGGTGACTATTACTGTACATAATTATTAGGCAACTTAACAAAAAACAAATATATACCCATTTCAATTATTTATTTTTACCAGTGAAACCAATATAACATCTCAACATTCACAAATATACATTTCTGACATTCAAAAACAAAACAAAAACAAATCAGTGACCAATATAGCCACCTTTCTTTGCAAGGACACTCAAAAGCCTGCCATCCATGGATTCTGTCAGTGTTTTGATCTGTTCACCATCAACATTGCGTGCAGCAGCAACCACAGCCTCCCAGACACTGTTCAGAGGGGTGTACTGTTTTCCCTCCTTGTAAATCTCACATTTGATGATGGACCACAGGTTCTCAATGGGGTTCAGATCAGGTGAACAAGGAGGCCATGTCATTAGATTTTCTTCTTTTATACCCTTTCTTGCCAGCCACGCTGTGGAGTACTTGGACGCGTGTGATGGAGCATTGTCCTGCATGAAAATCATGTTTTTCTTACCTTGCAGACTTCTTCCTGTACCACTGCTTGAAGAAGGTGTCTTCCAGAAACTGGCAGTAGGACTGGGAGTTGAGCCTGACTCCATCCTCAACCCAAAAAGGCCCCACAAGCTCATCTTTGATGATACCAGCCCAAACCAGTACTCCACCTCCACCTTGCTGGCGTCTGAGTCGGACTGGAGCTCTCTGCCCTTTACCAATCCAGCCATCTGGCCCATCAAGACTCACTCTCATTTCATCAGTCCATAAAACCTTAGAAAAATCAGTCTTGAGATATTTCTTGGCCCAGTCTTGACGTTTCAGCTTGTGTGTCTTGTTCAGTGGTGGTCGTCTTTCAGCCTTTCTTACCTTGGCCATGTCTCTGAGTATTGCACACCTTGTGCTTTTGGGCACTCCAGTGATGTTGCAGCTCTGAAATATGGCCAAACTGGTGGCAAGTGGCATCTTGGCAGCTGCACGCTTGACTTTTCTCAGTTCATGGGCAGTTATTTTGCGCCTTGGTTTTTCCACACGCTTCTTGCGACCCTGTTGACTATTTTGAATGAAACGCTTGATTGTTTGATGATCACACTTCAGAAGCGTTGCAATTTTAAGAGTGCTGCATCCCTCTGCAAGATATCTCACTATTTTTGACTTTTCTGAGCCTGTCAAGTCCTTCTTTTGACCCATTTTGCCAAAGGAAAGGAAGTTGCCTAATAATTATGCACACCTGATATAGGGTGTTGATGTCAATAGACCACACCCCTTCTCATTACAGAGATGCACATCACCTAATATGCTTAATTGGTAGTAGGCTTTCGAGCCTATACAGCTTGGAGTAAGACAACATGCATAAAGAGGATGATGTGGTCAAAATACTAATTTGCCTAATAATTCTGCACGTAGTGTATGGTGTCGCACTGCAACATGCGACATGCTGCGACTGCGACGCAACAGTCGCAGAAAAATCCATCTCAAATGGATTTTCTGCGACTGTTGCGTCGCAGTCGCAACATATTGCATGTTGCAGTGCGACACCATAGACTGCCATTATAAAAATTGTCGCGCGACATTGGTGCAACAAAATGTTGCGCGACAAATGTCGTCGTGTAGACCTACCCTTAGGATAAATTCACACAACAGCAGACTTGTTGCAGAAATTTCTGTGACTCTCTTATACCTCTGAATGGGGCTTGCAGAAAACAATCTGCTTATTGTAGAAACAATCTCATTCAGATGCCTGTAAACAATTTTTAGTTACAGAAATGTCTGCCAATTGTGTATTCACCTTAAGAGAGAGCACACATTCCTTCTCTGTTAAATTCTCACTTCTGCTGTCGCCCATTGTATATACGGACAACCCAATAAGCAATCATTTCCCTTCCACTAGTTGAACCACCACTTCTCACAGAATGACAAGAGGAAGTAAAACATGACTAGGTCATAGTATCAATTACTGCTCAGGTCAAAGTCTCAGAAGCAGGAGGAATCACAAAAGAGGATTGTATAAGAGAAGGTTTAGGGCAAAGTGGTGAGACGGAGGTCATTAAAACCTTTCCCAATGGATATATACTTTGAGTGTTTTCATTTAAAAAAAACGCATTGAAAAGCAGTTGTCCCCTCTGAAAAGCAGCATATAGAAGTAGTTATAGTCATGAAGTATAGGGTCATCTATGGTATATGGCCAAAAGTATCTGCATACCACTAAAATGATTAAGTTCAGATGTTTCAGCCACACCTATGACACTCCAGCTACTGTGATACTACAACTCCCAGCATTCAACATGCTCAGCTGTTCTTCTAACTACCATAGAAGTGAATGGGGCATTATGGAAGATGTAGTTTCAGAAAAGCTGGAGTGCCAAAGATTGCTGAGCCCTGATATAGATCATAGATTGGGAAATTTCTGATCTGCTAGATCTGTCCCAGTCCACTGTAAAGTTTCTTTTATACAGACCAATAAGCCTGTGATCACAAGATGAATGAGTAATTGCATGTTCCTCCGGTGATTGTGTCTTTCAGCCCCAAAAAATAATTGTTCCTATGTAGCACATCATCGAAACAGCAATCTTTTGCCCAGAAACAATGATTTTCTATGGGGACCAGCGATCAATCCTTTCTCTTCATACAGCGGAGGCGATTGCTGCATGTATATGCAGCTGTCATCTCCTTTGATGATTTGTCAATTATCAGGAATGTCAGATTCGTTCTATCGGTCCATGTAAAAAGAACTTAAAGAGGACCTTTCATCGGTCCAAACATTGCAAGATAATTATCAGGCCACATAGAGCGACGCCCAAGGATCTCACTGCACTAACTATTATCCCCGGGCGCCGCTCCGTTCGCCCGCTGTGTCCTCCGGTATCTTCACTGAATTGGTTCGACTAGGCGGAGTCTGCCCTGTTTCTCCCTGGGCGTTCCTTCTCCCAGGCTTTTTCTCCCAGGCTGTGATCTCTGCACTGCGATTGGACAGCGCTACAGCCTGGGAGAAAAAAAACACCCAGGGTGAAACAGGGCAGACTCCGCCGAGTCAAAACAATTCAGTGAAGATACCGGAGGACACAGCGGGCGAACGGAGCGGCGCCCAGGGATAATAGTAAATGAAGTAAGATCCCTGGGCGCCGCTCTATGTAGCCTGATAATTATCTTGCAATGTTCGGACCGATGAAAGGTCCTTTTTAAGTGATATTATTGCAAAGTAGCAATTTCAGGAACTAGCAACAGCTTAGCAATACGATTCAGGGAGAGGAAACGTGTTCTCTGAAGTGATAAATCATGTTTTGCTATCTGGCAGTCTGATGGGCAAATCTGGGTTTGTGTCTACTATACAATTTTGTGGAGGAAGGATAACGATATTTAGCTTTATTACAGGGTTTAGGCTAGGCCCCTTATTTCAGGTGAAGGTTAAGCTTAATGATATGGCATACAAAGACCTATACAATTATATATTGTATATTGGGAATCCCTGCTTTAGAGGTTAGCACCCTGACCAAGTTTTCACCTCCCGTAGAAGAGGAGATAATCCCAACTAAGACTGGGCCTCCTCTTGCCCTGGGTCCCATAGCAGTCGGATGGTCTGCCGCTATGGTAGTTACGTCCCTGATTGTATGAATGTGCTCCATGCACAAAGCAAAGTCCATAAAGACATGGTTTTAGAATTTTGTAGGGACTCAAATGGCCTACACAGAGCCTTGATCCCAATCTCATTGAACACCTTTGGAATGAATTGAAATGCAGACTGCAAATCTGAACTGCTTATCAAACATTAGTGGCTGACTTTACATAACCCAAATCCCCACAAAAACAGTCCAAAATCTTGTTGAAAGCTTTCCTAGAATAGGACCTCCAAGAATCCATGTTATAAAGAACACCTAAATCACTATGTAAATTCTCTGTAGCAAAAGTGTCAGAGGAAATTAGTGACACAGAAGGGGGTTCAATAGTACTTTTTGAGAATTGCAGGATCTCCATATTACTTAAAGTGACACTATACTTTCAGTAAAGTTTTGATATGTCATAGGGATATATCAAAAGTTTAGATTAGTGGGGGTCCCAACCAATCTGTAAAATGAGGGGAGAGAAGCACTCTCTTCACTATAGGACAGGAAACGAGATGGACTTAAAGGGGTTTTCTGAGATTTTTATACTAATGACCTGTCCTCAGAATAGGTCATCAGTAGTGTTGAGCAAAGTATTCAAAAATTTGAAGAGACGCCTCTTCATAACTTTGACGGATCCTTTACTAGTTCTAAATTCAAGACTGTTTCCTTGCTGTCTTACATTTAGACCTTTTTCTATGCCTGCACCAGACATAGAAAATGGTAAACCCCTTCCCCGCCCACGCCGCACCCACTTTTTTATACTTGTGGGGAGAAGTCGCAGATATAGGCAGATTTCAGCATCATAAATGAGCCCCGAAGTGCAAACAATTTGAATGCATTTTAGTTTAAACTATTCATTACTAGTATATAAAAAAAATCACATCAAACCACAACGGGCACAGTGAGCAGATCTGAGACGCACTGTAGCTGTTCTGAAGCTCTTAAAGGGATAATCTGTTTATCTCATGGTTTCCCAAGTCTTTTTATTCATGGGTTATAATGTTCATTGTTCTGCATGTTATAATTTGGAACCAGTTAAAAAATGTTGTACCTAAAAAAGCTCAGAGTTTGTAATTTTCCCTGAGTTAATATTTTACCTTTTAATTGTCCTTCACACCACTATTACACAAAAAAAGATGGTAACAAATGTCTTCAGTTTAAACATTAAGTAAATGTGTTTCGGAACTTAGGGTTTCCTTAATTGCAGTTATCCTTTCTAACTGGTAATTGTTTCCAGCGAGTCTGCGTTACTCAGAAAGGATTATTTTAAGTAAAGATTAACTTTTGTGTTCCCTCTAGCAATTTCAAGGAAAGATCTAAAAATTTGTTATACAGCAAAGTGCTTCCACATGATAGCTTCAGGATTTATAGTGCAACTGTTTGACATTTGACTTCATTTAACAGATACTTATTTTGGGCAGTGAGCAGCACCCCATTTAACACTTTTAATTTTTTGCAGTTTCATTTAAACTAGAAGAATATACACCTGTGGTCCAATTAACATATTAATACTCCAGATTACTGCAGATTTTAAGGGTGCTATTACACGGGCAGCTTGAGATGACAGTACTGCACCTGTCCTCTTGCCACCAAAGCAAGTACAGGTGTGGTCTGGCAATGGGCTGCAACCAAGGTGCAGCCTCACACATGTACATTACAGTGCTGAGAAAACGTATTTTCCCCCTTCCTAATTTCTTATATTTTAGGTTTTTTTTGACAAGTGAATGTTTTAGATAATCAAACTACTTTTAAACTATTAAGGACACAGCCTAGTTTTGTACTTAAAGCGGTTGTGTCACTTCATTAAGTGGCATTTATCATCTAGAGAAAGTTAATACAAGGCACTTACTAATGTATTATTATTATCCATATTGCTTTCTTTTCTGGCTGGATTCATTTTTCCATCACATTTAGACTGCACATTTCCATGGTTACGGCTACCTGGAAATTCATCAGCGGTGGCCGTGCTTGCACACTACAGGAAAAAGTGTCACTGTCTCTGGTGGCCTGGACCATGAGAGCTCACATAGGCTGGTGCTTTTTTTTTTTATAATGTGCCCACTGCTGGATGGACTGCAGAGTGGTCATAACCATTGAAACAAGTAGTGTATAATGTGATGGAAAAATTAATGCAGCCAGCAAAGGAAGCAATATGGGTAATGACAGTACATTAGGAAATGGCTTGTATTAACTTTCTCTACATGATAAATGCTATTTGCTGAAGTAAGACAACCTCTTTAAGGCTTGATGATTTTTTTTTCCAGCCAAAGGTTCCCTTCACAGTTTTTTTGTGGCAGTTTTTTGGAGCCTGTAAAAAAAAAAAAGGCAAGCATTTTTTTGTTCACATATTTTTTTTATATATATACATAGTATACCTGGTATTTTTTCCCTATAGAGAAGCCTATCAGAAGATAACTGAAAAACCCCATAGCCATGCCATTCTGCAATTTATAAACAAAAACCAAAAACTACGATGGACCCAAAAACACACTACAAATGAAAAAAAACCACTCTACAAAAAACATAATTCTCATACATTTACAGCTGACATCTTTTTTTTTTTTACCAAGATGTTGCTAAAAAAAAATGCAAAAAAATCTCTAAAAAAATTCTCAAGCCTCTCCACATAATACTTTCCTATATCCTAAGCAACAGTAATAATTCTCATGCTGTAACCCACTTATTGTTATCCTATAGTCCATTATATATATCTCAGAATTGCTAAATACATAATTACAGTCTTACAACAAATTCAACTATGTAATTTCACTAGGGATTGATCATAGTGAAGTGCTTCTGAAGCATGGTTACACAATAAGGGTTTGTTCACACGAGGTTGCCCCTCTGTGCCCGTGCTGTGGACTGCAAATTGCGGTCCGCAATGCATGGGCACCGACCGTGTGCCAGCTGCATGCGGATTGCAGACTCATTCACAAGTTCTATCTTTTTGTGGTGCGGAGGCACGGAATGGAACCCCAGAAAGCACTCTGTAGTACTTCCATGGGGTTCCGTTCCGTGCTTCCATTCCATTCCGTACCGCATCTCCAGATTTGAGGACCCATTCAATGGCCGTGTGAATGAGCCCTAAGTTTATCACATGACATTGCAGTGGTCCCTCAAGTTGCAATATAAATTGTTTCCAGGGCGACCATTGTATGTGGAAACCATTGTAACTTGAGTCCTAAACTCTATGGAAAACTAGTAATTGGTTCCAAAAACCCAAAATGTCATCCCAGGATAAGAGAAAATGAGAAAGATTAAAAAAATTACTTACATATAGCAGTCAGTAATAGATGCTGGAAGCTGTAAATCACTTTCTTTGATGAGGACACAAGCTTCTTTAGGGTCCTGTACAGTGCACAAGAAAAATGAAATGGATCCACTGTCACCTGACACCCAAGGTAGTGACTCATCTTGGCACAGACATATGGCAGTACAGGACATGTAGTACCACACTGTACTGACTAGACGGTCAGTGCAGGTGTTTTACCAGAGAAATGGCTGAATGTTGATTGGTTGGATCTGAGTCTAATTCATCGTATGTTGGGTCTAGTTTCAAGTTATGATGGCCAAGGAAAGACCATTGTATGCTGAAAATATTGTGTCCTTAGGCCATTGTATTTTGAGGGACCACTGTATATACTTAAACCACTGGAATGTGCCCACCCTTTTCTTGCCATGTCTTCAATGAAAATAAACTGACTTAGTGGCACAAGTGGCACTGTAGCAGAGTTAACAGGTGATGTTGTGTACAGAAAACAAGTACTTAGTGAAGATGTGTATGGAGTGTGGAGGGAATAGAAATGAAATTAAAGGGAATCAGTCAGCAGTTATGACATTGCTAAACTGTTGACAGCACCAGCTAGGTGCTGTGGAGAGCAGTACAAACATATGTTATGGAATTATTATTAACAGGAGTAGTGTGAATGTGAATCTTTATTCGGCCAGATTGTGCTTCTGCAATTGAGGTGGATCTTCACTGTGAAGTGCCCTCTGCAGTGAGCTGCTTCATAAGCCCTTACCTTCTGCTTTGGGTGATAGCTGTAGTGGTCTCCTGGTTGGATGCTGTCACTCAGAACAGAGGAATAGGGCTGTGAAGCGGCTCAATGGAGAGAGCAGAGTGCACTTTACATCAAAGTTCTACTTCCAGTGCACTTACGGAGCAGAATCTGGCAGAATAAAAGTTCATATTCTCACTACTCCTGATAATAAAAGCTCCATAAAAGGTATGTTTATACTGTTCTCCCCAACCTTACCTAGTGCTGACAACAGATTAACAAAGATTGGAAAGGTGGCAACATGTCTGGATAATGGCATCACCCATACACAGAATAGCTGATACATATCTGATCATTGGGATCCACACCAATGACTAGACCAGGGGTCCCAGGCCTTATTTCCTCTTCACTGCATGACTACAGTGAGGAGGAATTTGAATGGAGCAGGGATCTAGCATGTGCTCTGCTACTCTTTGTTACTCAGTGTCTGTTGGGCTGTGAGCAAACGATAAGTGCTGTACTTGGCTGCCTCTGTAAGCCCGAAAGACTTGTAATGGAGTGACAAGGTTCAAACTGGATCACTGCTCCATTCAGATTCCTCCTCATGCAGTGCGTAGGAAAGAGGGCCTAGGACCCCCGTTTTAGTGATCAAGGGGATGTCAATGGGCTTCCAGCATTCAGACATTTATACTGTGCACAGGTGATACATGTTTATTGTGGAACAACCGCTTTAAGAGGCAGGAAGTTACCAGTTCATTGCACCATATGGTTAGCATAGTAACCTTATACCAAAATTTTCTGCATTTAGAAATATGCTGTACTTCTTAACAGTGAAGTGGTATAAAATTAAATCAAGTTATATCAATTTATTCATTTAACAGCTAGAAAATGTTCTATAATGAGATCAACCTGTGCTGGCATAATTTTTTTCCTTTCAAGAGTTCATTCATCAGTTATAGTATAGTTATGCTTGCTGTGATGGATGTCAATTTGTCTGCAACCATGCAAATTGTGTTATGAGCATGACTGGTTGCCAGCACTTGCCAACATACATTATATTCTCCTGTGCTTTTTACCAAAGGGATTTTGTTGTAAATTGAAAAGAAAATTGAGAGAATAAAATTAAATAATGTTGTAGACCTTGAATGTGGACCTTTTTGCTTATCTGCTGTTTATTTATTTCATTAGGCTTTTGGTAGTATTGCTGTATAACATACACTATTGCCATCTGTTTGGAATACTGCCCTTGCTGTTCACTGTAATGTACTATACATTATTTCATTATTAGTGAATGCTGTTGTCCAGTTAATGGTCTTTCTTAATTTAAGGAGTAAGGGTACTTTCACACTAGCGTTTTTCTTTTCCGGCGCTGAGTTCCGTCCTAGGGGCTCAAATCCGGAAAAGAACTGATCACTTTTATACTAATACATTCTGAATGGAGAGTCCGTCCCTCAGGATGCATCAGGATGTCTTCTGTTCAGTCTTTTTGACTGATCAGGCTTTTCAGAAAACCGTAGCATGCAGTATTTTTACCTCCGGCCAAAAATCCTGAACACTTTGAACGCCGGATCTGGCCTTTTTCCCATTGACTTGCATTAACGCCGGATCCGGCGCCATGTGTTCAGTCAAACCGGATCCGGCCTTTGCATGTTAAACCCGAAAAATGTGAAAAAAAAGTTAAAGTCCATAAATGGCGGATCCGTTTTTGCCAATGCATTTTTCCATTGTGATCAAAATCTTGATCAGGATTCCAATGTAATCAGTTTTCACAAGTTTTTCCGGATCCGGCGGGCAGTTCCGGTGTCGGAATTGAACGCCGGATTCAAACAACGCTAGTGTGAAAGTAGCCTAATTGAAGCACCAATATTGTAAGAAAACATCCCATATACAGTATGATATTGTGTTTTATATAATTAGATTTGATACATTGAGTCACTTCAATAGAATCTTACAGTAGTGCGAAGCACTTTACAATATAAAAGAAACAACATCCTTTTACAGTTCTCTTTAACCTCCTAAATAGTCACAATAAAATTGGAAAATCCCTCCCGAAAATGTCATTTTTTTAAATGTAGATTTTTTTTTATATATGTCTGAAGTAAATATTGTTGGCCCACAACTCTGGGGATACAATTGCATTTTAACCCCTTAGTTACATGACTAATTTTAGCCTTAAGGACAAGCAATATTTCCCCCCTCTGTGTTCCAGCTGTCATAACTTTTTAATTTTTTCTTGACTTTGCTGGATAAGTTGAAGTTTTATTAGGAACCATTTTGGGGTACATTTAGTGTATTAAATAATCTGTGTTATTTTAATTTTATTCACATAATAACTTTATTCTGTGGGTCAGTACAATGATGATAATGCCAAATATAATTTTTTTTACTGCCTTCTTCAGACTGAAGAAGGGAGGGCTGCTTTAGCTGCTTATATCTCTTATTTGGTAGCAGCCATAGATTTAGGCCTAGTATTGTTTGAAAGCTGGCACTCCAGCTTTCATACTAGAATCATGTCCAGAATCACAGGATTATCTCCACTACATCAGAAGATATAGCTTTTAGAAATTGGGTTTGCAGTAAATGCAGCTGAAAGTAAAAGTAAAAGCAGGTTTTCACAGCTTACACTTCCAACTTGATTTCTAACAGCTGTATCTCCTAATGTAATCATGTCGTGAATTAAAGCATGGAATGCCAGTTTTCAAACAAGACCAGGCCCATATCTCTAGCTGCTACCAATCCAGCTAAAGCAGCCCTCCACTGAACTGTTAAGGGCTTTTCTGAAAATCAGAGCACAACTTGGGCAAAATTGTTAGGTGATTAAAGGGGTTTTCTGGTGGAAACAGGTAACATTGCTCCAATCTGCTAATAGTGCTGTTAAAAAAAAAATAACAATACTCACCCCTGCCAATCTTGTACCTATGCTGCCCAGTCTCCTGCCATTCTCTGCTTATACAAGGAATTTAGGTCCGGAATTTAGGTCCATAATCTAAGGTCACAAAATTAAAGAAGTTAAAAAAAACAGCCATTGATTTTATTTCTTTAACATAATTATATTACGCCTGTTGGTACAACCTATCAAGACATCATTAAAGAAACTCAGAAGCTTAGAAAGAGTTTACAACAGGAATATGAAATGTAAGTACCTTTCTCTTTATTAGAGACTAGGATGTCTTTATTTTACATTGTCCTATATTTCCTCTGTATGATAAGAGTTCTATATTTACAAAAATGTGCACTGTGACATCTAATAATAGTAGGGTTTAGTTTAACATCTTTTTCTATTATGTATTTTTATATATTTATGTGTGTATATGTATATATATATATATATATATATATATAAACTTAAAGAAGGATGTATATATTTGTGTGTATGTATGTATGTTCCGTGATCACTCAAAAACACAACCATCGATTTCAGCGAAACTTGGTATACACATTCCTTGCTACCTGGAAAGAAATATTGTGGGGGTCATACGCCCCCACACAGCAGCTGCATGGAGTTTGTATGCTCCGATTGTTCTTTCTACACACATATTGCTCTGTAACTCAAAAACTCATCAATCAATTTCTACTAAACTTGGTACACATATCACTTACTATCTGGGAAAGAATACTGTGGAGGTAACATGCCGGTACACAAGGAGTTCACTGTTAAAGGGGCGGGGTGCTGTAGAGGTCACGGTTATGGGGGATAATGTCAATATCTTTTAACGACATACACACAAACATTAAATGAAATATACCGGGTCCTTCTGCTAGTTATTTAATAAATGAACGATTGTGTTCTATTCTTAGGTTAGAAACAAAAACCCAAAAGGAACTGGCAGAAATTCAGCAACAAACTGTGATAGTGAAGGACAAAATTGAGAAGTAAGTCATGATGTGCCGTTATGTTGAAGTCCTGAAATACAGCCACTGCTAAACATTAATTCATTGGTTATTTAAGGTACAGTAGAGAAAGACAAATAATGGAATGTACTGAGTGAATATACCTACATATGAGATATTTCATGCCTACAGTACACAAATTTTGCAGTATTGGATTATAAAGTAACTTGGTATTTTATAATTGATAATGATTTTTATTAAAATTCAAGATTCAACCAGATTATAATCCTGCTCCTTTTACCTTTCTAATCATATTAAAGGAGTATTACTATCTCAATCATTAATGATTGAGATCAGAATACCTGTTGGGTATGGGTAAGTAGTGGCCAATCAGTGCATACATTTCAGTTATACTGGTGTTTTACTAGTAATATCCATGCTGATTGGCTGGATCTTACAGTCAATCACATGTGCCACAGATCTAGACTGTCTGTGGCATTATATGCTGAATGTGATTTCAAGTTAGTTTGACACAAGAAAGGCCATTGTAACTTGAATGATCACTGTATTCATCATTGTAACTTGAATGATCAAAATGAAAATGATACAATGAAAGGTAGGTTAAAAGATGCTCAGAAGGCATTCAGATTAAAGCTAGAAAATAAAATGTCATAACTCCAGAGAGGTGTGCTCTGGAATAAAAATACTGACTGGGTTTAAGGCGAGGTTGGAGCATGAAGGAGGAGGACAGGGCTAAGGATATAAATGAGTTTTTAAACAGGTTCAGCCATATATGTGCAGCTCCAACAGGGAGAGAGGATGGTGCTAGATCAGCAACCTTGACATTGGCTGATGGACTAGCTGATTTCAGAGTCTCTCAAAATGATGTGGGGGAACAATTTAGGAAACTGAAGAGAGGCAAAGCAGCAGGGCCAAACGGACTCAGTCCACGTGTCCTTAAAGTGTGCGCAAACCAGCTGTGTTTAGTCTTTCAGTGCTTGTTCAACTGGAACCTACAGGGGGTACCGGTGTTATGGAAGACTTCCTGCTTGGTGCCGGTACCCAAGACTACTTTCCTAACGTCCCTAAGTGACTGTCGTTCTGTGGCCTTAACATTGCTTGCTATGAAGTCCTTGGAAAGATTAGTGCTTGCTAACTTGAGTCCAAGGGTGAGGCCTTTTGCTGATCCCCTACAGTTCGCTTATCAGCATAAAGTGGGGGTGGACGATGCTGTTGACTGCTATGAAGGTTGATGAGAGGATGATAATTTGGATAGTAACTACTTCTCAGACAGGCCGCAGTTTTTACGGATGGGGGCAGCAGTATCTAGCAGTTTATTGAGCAGTGTAGGTGCCTCTCAGGGAACTGTGCTGTCACCCTTTCTTTTCACATTGTAGTATACTGTAGTTTTTCGGCATAAATCAATTTTTTTTCCACCTGCAAACATTCTCTGATGACTCTGTGGTAGTCGAATGTATTAGGAAGTTGGTGTTGGATTTTTTGGAGTTGTGCCAGGCTAACTGTCTACAACTAAACATAAAGAAAACTAAGGAGTTGGTGGTGAGTTATAGCAGGAGAAAGATCAAATATTTACCTGTCACTATTGAGGGTCAGGAAGTAGAGCAGGTCGACAGTTACAAATATTTGGGGGTCCACATGAACAGCAAACTAGACTGGAGGGGCAATACGGGGAGGGTTTACAAAGAGGGGGTGAGCAGACTGTGCTTCCTACTGAAACTAAGGTTGTTTAATGTGTGCAGTAAAATGTTAGAAATGTTCTACCAGTCTGTTGTGGCAAGTGCCATCTTTTTCGCAATCATCTACTGCGGAAGTAGTGTGCGGGTGGCTGACGCTAATAAGCTTAACAAGCTTAATAGGAAGGCAAGCTCGGTTGTTGGTTGCCATCTAGAAACGTTTGACGAGGTAATTGAGGAAAGAATTCGGAAGAAGTGTATGGCGATTATGAACAATAATGCACACCCATTATATGAACTGTTTATGAGGCAGAGGAGCAGCTTCAGTAACCATCCAATCCTACTAATGTGTAAAAAAGAAAGATACTGAAAATCATTTGTGCCGACTGCTATGGGAATGTATAACAACTACCTAAGGCCTCTTTCACACGAGTGTGGCGGATTGACTCCGGATGCGTTCAGTAAAACTCGCACCATTTTGTGAGCAAGTTCAGTCAGTTTTGTCTGCGATTGGGTTCAGTTGTTCAGTTTTGTCCGCGCGGGTGCAATGCGTTATGATGCGTTTTACAAACAACATCTCCTTTTTTTTTTTTTTTAAACATTAGATGTTTATTGTATTTTGTAATAATTTTTGAAAAGTAACAGGGTAGTTACAGATAGTACAAATATACATAGTTCAGAGTTATTCATGTAAATATCGTAATAAGGACATAACAATGTAACAGATCTCGAGATTATCAATGTTAAGTGTATAGCCATAAATTATACATCAATGTTTGTCAGAGTGTGGTAACGGAAACAATGATAGCCATAGACTCCAGTGTCTCATGAAGGAGGACATATTGTTTTCACGGTAAGCAATGAGCCTTTCATAAATACAGTGTGTAGAAATCATATCAGTGACATTTTCTATGGATGGGATTATGGTGGACTTCCAATTTCTAGCTAGTAAAAGTTTGGCAGACAATAATATATGGCATATCGTCTTCCGGTAAGGATATGGGAACTTATCTATCCCTAGGGAGAGTAAAGTTAATTCTGGTGTTAACTTGACTGTTAATGTTGTCACTGAAAAGAGGAGGTTTTCTATGTTCAACCAGAAGGAGTTAAGGGCAGAACAGCTCCAGAATATATGGAGAAGATTGCCAGGGACTTTACCACACCTCCAACATTTGCTGGATGTGTTCGGAAAGAACTGATTTAATCTGGCTGGGGTAAAATACCATCTAGTCAACAATTTATGATATCCCTCCAGAAGATTTGAGCAAGCAGTAGACTTAAGAGAATGCTTTATCGCTATCTGCCAAGCTGAGTTCGAAAAGGTCTGTCGGAGATCTCGTTCCCAATTAAGCATGTGAGTTTTTTTGGTAAAAGATAAATCTCCCAAAATACTTCTATATACCTGTCTAGTAGATATTTTCAGATCTCCCTCTGGCAGATAAAGAAATGTATATAGAGATAAAGGGATGGAAACCTTTCTTGAAGGTAAGTTTTTCAATGTCTGGGAGATACGGAGGTAATCAAATAGTTTATTTCCAGGGATATCATAAATGGTTTGCAGGGAGGGAAAGGATCTCATCTCTCTGTCATCGTAAAAATCTTCAAGGAAACACATCCCTTTATTTTTCCACACTGTCGTGGACAGGTCTGGCAACATATATTCTAAAACTTCTAAAGGTATGGGAATCTCTTTTCTGGCCTCTAAATGTTGTGTTTTCTGAAGAACTGATAACCAAATTTGGGTTGAGGCTTTCAGAGGAAGGGTTATAAGTAAAAGGCGTTTTGGGTCAATAGCATGAGTTAAGAGAAGAGATTCAAGAGACTTGCCCGAATTAAGGTCTCTTTCTATACCAGACCATCCCAGGCCATGTTCCCTTCTAAACCAGTGCCTTAACTGTTTAAAAAGAATTGTTTCATAATATACTTGGAGATTTGGTACTCCCAGGCCCCCGTTTTCTTTATGCGAGTATAGGATAGATGCAGCTACTCTATGACTACCCTTCCCCCAAATATATGAGAGCATTTGCCTTCTAAATTTCTGTAGCAATGTGCCTGGGACAGGAAGCGCTAAAGTGCGGAAATAATATAAAAGTTTCGGAAGCACCATCATTTTATAGATCATTATACGACCTAACCATGATAGCTCTATTTTTGAATAGTTGTCTTCTGATTGGAGGGACTTTAGCAGGACATCATAGTTACATGATAGAAGCTTTGAGAGTGGGAAACATAACTGAACTCCTAGATAAGTCACAGAGGATGTAGCCCATTGGAATGGAAATTCTGCTCTAAGCACCTCTTTTAATGATGGTGGTATCTTAATAGCTAAAATCTGAGACTTGTTTTCATTTATTTTATAATAAGAGACTTCTCCAAACGATCGGATAATGCTCATAGCTGCTCTCAGGGACGTTAGAGGATCTGAGAGCGTCAAAATCACGTCATCCGCAAAGAGACCTATTTTATGTTGTCTATTACCAGTCGAGATTCCTCTAACATCCTCTGACATTCTAATCATTTCACCAAAAGGTTCCATCACTAGCAGAAACAGGAAGGGTGAGAGCGGACACCCCTGCCGTGTCCCATTAGTGATTTGGAATGGCTTGGACAGGGTCCCATTCACTAAGACTCGAGCTGAGGGCTGAGAATATAGAGCTTGAATAGCACTTAGGATAGGGCCTTTAAATCCAAATTTACCTAATACTGTAAATGTAAAGTCCCAATGAATTCTGTCAAACGCCTTCTCCGCATCCAGGGTAAGAAGCAGAGAAGCCGTTCGAAGATCCGCTGCCCTCTGCATTATCCCTAAAATTCGTCTAGTGCCATCAGAAGCTTGTCTTCCTTTCGTAAATCCTACCTGATCACTATGGATTATCAGTGGAAGGACCTGTAGGAGCCTGTGAGAAATGATTTTGGCATATAATTTGACATCGCTATTAAGTAGTGATATAGGACGGAAATTCGCCGGGGAATCTGCTGGTTTACCTGGTTTTGGAATGGTGACTATTGTAGCTTGAAGCATATCTGCTGGAAATTGTTGACCGTTCAGGACAGCATTAAACATGTCTACTAAATGAGGGAGCAGTATTGGTGCATGGATTTGATAATACTCATTTGAGAACCCATCAGGTCCTGGAGCTTTATTTGGTTTGAGAGATTTTATGGAGGCCTGAATTTCTGTTTGAGAGATGGGAGAGTTAAGGTTAGTAAGTTGATCCTCATTTAAGGAGGGAAGATGGATAGCATCTAAAAAGGAAGATATTTTTTCAGCCGTGGGTTGAGGCGTCAAGGGGTCTAAGTTTAAATTATACAGCTTGGTATAATACGTGCTAAAAGCATCAGCTATGTCTTTAGGGTGATAAAGTTTAGTGGTACCATCCGCATCCAGAATGTATGGTATATTAGACTTCTGAATCAAAGGTTTTACCTTTCTCGCCATTAGTTTGCTAGGTTTATTATAGGAACGATAGTATGACGTACGTAAGGAGGTAATTTGACGGTCATAATCTATTTGTAGAATGGAATGAAGTTCATGTCGGAGAGACATCAACGCTCTATGTAAATCTAATGAGGGGTTAACCTGTAGCATCCCTTCTGTCTTAGTGATCTCTGCCAATACTGAATATAGTCTGGCTTCTTTGCATTTTTTAAAGTATGAGCTATGCTTTAGTAGAATCCCTCTTATAGTAGCCTTATGGGCCTGCCATAGAAGGAAAGGGCTTATATTTTCTGTCTTGTTGTTTTCAAAGTACTCCATTAGACTAGACTCCGTTTGACCTTTATAATTAGGATGTTTGAGCAAGTATACATTATTTTTCCAAGATCTTTGAAGAGGGGAAGTATTAGATATGGAAACCGAGCAGAGTATTGGGGCGTGGTCAGACCAGGAGGATGTTCCTATTTTAGCTAAGCATACTCTGGTAAGTAGGGATCTGTCTACGACAGCTAAATCAATACGAGAGAAAGATCTATGTCGTGGGGAATAATATGTGTATTCTCGTGATGAAGCGTTTAGGCAGCGAAAGGTATCATATAAGCCAGAATTCCCTAGCCACTTTCTAATGGTAGGAGAAGAAATCTTGCCTTTTCCTGTGGAATCAATTCCTCTATCAGGTATAATATTAAAATCACCACAAATAAATAAATGGCCTTTTTGAACCCTTCTTACCTTTTTAACTATTTTGTTCAGAAACCTTATCTGGGACTTATTTGGAGCATATATAGTAGCTAAAGTCAAAGCAGTTGTTCCAATCATGCCTATTAGAATGATATATCTGCCATTCTCATCTAAAATTACTTTGTCAATCTGAATGCTCAGAGAATCTTTCACCAGGATAGCCACCCCAGCTTTCTTTTTGTCTGCATTAGCTAGAAATATCTTAGAAAAGCCTTTTTGTGAGAATGCTGGAAGTTTAAGTTTGGCAAAATGAGTCTCCTGAACGCATATTATGTCAGCCTGGTTGCGGCGGATTTCCCTCCACAATGATGCTCTTTTATAAGGGGAGTTTAGACCTTTAGCATTAATAGACATAATTTTAACCGCCATCCCAAATCTGTCTCAAAAATGCTCTAAACATTGGAAAGGCCCATACTATTGAGACTCGACAATGATAATACTGCATATCTGAAGATCTGAGGAAATAAAGAGGGTAAAACAGAACCGTGTGAAACAAACACATAATGAAGAACAATACTTCCTGACAGGGATCCAGATGTTGTGGATCCTAAAACCTTACGGGGAACGGTAAGTTCACTGAGGAGCTTCCCCTTGTAATTCAAATAAGGGTCCGTAGGACTGTCCTGAATTTGTCAAAACATGAGATAATCAGTCACCCACTGTAGTCCAATCCGGATGTAGACGTGAGGGGTTTTTCATAGTACGGCGGTCCTCATCATAGGAAACCGGGATGTCCCATTCCTTCAGGAGAGCTACCCCTTCTTCCACTTTTCTGATAACATGGACTTTACCATCTTTGTTAATCATAAGCTTCAGTGGGAAACCCCATCTGTACACAATTTTCTTCTCCCTAAGAGCATTGGTAACAGGAGAAAGCTTTTTCCTGGCTTGAAGCGCAGTATAAGTAAGGTCAGAATAAATCTGAATCTTTTGGTATGGGTGAGGTAGGCCCTTGGTTTTCCTAACCGCAGAGATCAAGTCCTCCTTAATATGATAAAAATGGATTCTAGCAATCACATCTTTTGGGAGAGCTTCAGCCACATGCTTCGGTTTGGGGAGACGATGTGCACGATCAATGAGAAAGAACTGAGGATCAGCATCTGGTAGGGCAGCTTGTAGAAGATCCTGCAAATATTTATAGAGGTCTGAAGGGGGCACCGACTCTGGAATGCCTCTGAATTTCAGGTTATTGCGTCTATTTCTATCTTCTAGGTCAGCCATTTTGTTTTTTAAGAAAATCACCTCTTCTTCCAGAGAATAGTGCGCATCAATTAATTCGTTGTGGGAGCTGGTGAGTTCGCTCATCTTGTTTTCTATATGATCTACCCTCTTGCCCACGTCATCTATTGATGAGGTGATGGATGATGCAACTTGGTGGAGCTGAGAAGTCAGAGAGCGATGCAGTGCCGTCATCATGGCTTTTAAAATATTCCCTGACGCTGCTTCATCTGAGGCAGGAAAATCCTGCATTGGATCATCTACTGAGACTAAGTCAGCAGCGATAGGTGTGTGTGGGTGCATTCGGTATAGGGGGTCGCCTGGAGAGTTATGTAGTGAGACACTCACCGCTGGTTCAGGCGCCATATTGATTCCTCCGTCAGCTCCCGTTGCACCTCGCTGGCTCCTTTCGCTGCCACAATGAATCATGCGGGCTCTTTCACCACTGTCTCCATCAGACGAGGAGGTAAGTTTCGGTGAATATCGTGAGGGTGAGAAAGCCTCCGTCGCTGGGGTTAGAGTCTGCTTCTCAGCTTGCCGCCTCTGGGGAGATGATCGTGCCGGGAGCGCGCCATTATCGAGGTCCTGCGCCGGATAAAAATCTGTCAAACGGCGGATCCCCATGCGGTTAGACTTCTTGCGAGTCATCATGTCGCTCAGAGCCGGAATCGGATCTAACTCTTGAATGAAAGTCCCTCAGGACACGCTTTTTAGTCGCTTTATGAGGAAAGTTTAGCGGAGCTCCTTCACAGTGCGTTCATCCACCTCGCTCAGCAGGCCACGCCCCCTACAAACAACATCTCCTAGCAACAATCATTGAAAAACGCATTGCATCCGCACTTGCTTGCGGATGCAATGCATTTTTCACTGAAGCCCCATTCACTTCTATGGGGCTACGTGAAAAACACTAAATATAGAACATGCTGCATTTTCACGCAATTCAGAACTTATGCGTGAAAAAAAACATGTACACAGACCTATTGAAATTAATAGAGCAGGATTCAGTGCGGGTGCTATGCGTTCACATCATTCATTGCACCTGCGCCGAAAACTCATGTGAAAGGGGCCTAAGTGTGAAATCCTCCAAGTGACTGTGTTTTATTATTGTTTTACCAATGGTGTATTGTACTGGCCTGTCATGAATAATAATGTATGGAATTATACAGTCAATTGTGTACTGTGATCCATGTCTATGTTGTATTGCTGTGATACTGAAATTTCCCTCGGGATCAATAAAGTGTATCGTATCGTATACTGCTGTCTCCTTACAGGACTGAAGGGCCATTAGACTTTTTTTTACACACCAGAGCCTGTGTATGGCTGAAGCCACTCCACCCTGTGTAGCAGGAGTGGATCCAGGAATAAAACTGTAGAGTTTGCTGCCATGACATCTTTGGCCCTTAGCTTCTGCAGCCATAACTAGTAATGAGCGGCAGGGGCAATATTCAAATTCATGATATTTTGCGAATATTTGGGGGAATATTCGTCATAAATTCGAGAATTCGCCATTATTTTCTTGATTGCAATGTAATATGCGCATATTGCGTGCGCAATACAGGCATGGGTCACTTTTGCTCCATTTTTCAAGCTGCTAGAAGTTTCCTGAGACTGGAGAAATTGGTTGGCATGGCAGAACATTACAACAGCTTTATATGTAGATAGAGTGCTCCAATATATTCGCGATTGCGCAAATTGGCACTAATGATGCACATACTTTGGCACAGTACGTGCAACTTCACATTTTAGCAGGTCTGACTACATATTACTGATTGGTGCACTAAGTATTGTTGTGACATCACAGCACTATGTCTGTAGCATGTACGTATGGACAGCAGAACCTATCCGCTACACTATATCAGGATATAACCTACACTGAGTATCTCCCACTAACTATCTGTAATATATATATAAGCTATGATCTAACTATCTAATGTAATGACACAGCAAAGCACAGAGCACAGCAATGGCACTGCTCTATCTCTCAGAACTGAAAAAAACGGCAGAAAATGGCTGCTGGGAAGTTTCTTATATAGTAAGGGGTCGGCAACTTTCCTATTGGTTGCTAGGGATGTTGCTAAGCTCAGACAAAGACATTGCAGCCTTCTCATTGGCCCACAAGCAAGAAGCAGGGAGGGATCATGGGTTTAGATGAAAAGAAATCTAGAATATTTACGAATATATAGCACTATATTCAAAATCTTTGCGAATTCTTGAAGTCTCAATATTCGCGATTAAATTTTGCAATTCGAATATTCGCGCCAAACACTATCCATCACCAGCCTCTGTAGCAACACAAATGTATTATGATCCCAGATTAGAACCGTAAAATAATTCAGTCACCTATTTAAATTCAGACCCCAGACCAAACACATAAATTAATGGTAACCTCTGAATTTAGACCTTACACCAGATGCCTAAGTAAATTCATACCCCAGACCAGACCCATAAATTATGAGGGTTGTCTCACTTTAGCAAAAGGCATTTATAATGTAGAGAAAGTGAATACAAGGCACTTATTAATGTTGTGTGATTGTCCATAATACCTCCTTTGCTGGCTTGATTCATTTTTCCATCACACTATACACTGTTCATTTCCAGGGTTACGACTAACCTGCAATCCAGCAGCGGTGGTTGTGCTTGCACACTATAGGAAAAGACGGAGGCCTCTCTGGTGGCTGGGACTACAGGAATACGCATAATCTAGCAAGTATGACCATTGCTGCTGGAATGCAGGATAGCAGGGTGGTCATACCCATGGAAACAGTGTATTATGTGATGGAAAAATGTATCTAGCCAGCAAAGAAATCAATATGGATAATAACAATAAATTAGTAAGTGGCTTATGTTAATTTTTATCTACATCAGGGATGCCCAACCTGCTGCCCTCCAGCTGTTTCAAAACTAAAACTCCCAGCATGCCCGGACAGTCTACAGCTATCAGCCTACAGTAGAGTATGATGGGAGTTTTACAACAGCTGGAGGGCCGCAGGTTGAGCATCCCTGCTCTACATGATAAATGCCATTTGCTGAAGTGAGACAACCCCTTTAATGCAGACCCTAGACCCCTCTATATTTTACCCCCCCCCCCCCCCACACACACACACACACACACACTGTATAGCTGTAGATGATATTAATCTAGAGAATAATCATGTAATCTTAGGTTTTTCATTTCTGTATAAAACAATGTGTTGGTATTTATTTCTCTTGCTAATGATTATGAGTTATTGATATGTTAGTGTTCTGCTATATATTCTTTATAGAATGAAACAAGAAGTTTCAAGTAGTGTAAAGCTGAACAGCACACTTCTTCTGGAGAAACTGGTAAGGAAAACATTTTTCTGTTATATGAACAGTACCATGCTTTCTGGCTATAGCCGTATACCATAATATGTAAAATTTTTAAATACTTGAAGGTCTGTCATGAAAAGTCATATGAGCAAGCAAACTGTACATGACAGCAGTGCAATCAAAAGTAACTACTTGAATGGGTCCGCAATCCAGAAGGTGCAGTGCGGAAAGGAGGCACGGATGCACTACGGAGTGCTTCAGTGGGGTTCCGCTCCATGAAACCGCACCGCAAAAAATAGAACTTGTTCTATTTTTTTGCGGTACAGACTGATCACAGACCCATTCAAGTTAAATGGACTGGATCCATTGCAGCAGCCGCATGGTCCCCAATGCACTGAACAGCTGAGCAACGGCCGTGTTCATGAGGCCTAATAAAGGATTTCTAGCTTATTCTAGTGGCCAGTGTCACATAGTAAAGAAGTCTGAATGAGCCACATACAATAAAGTCAATGAGAACCATTTATCAAAATTGTATTTAAAAAATGTATTTGTTGCCCAGAGCTCATCTTACATTTAGGGAGTGTAAAAGCTGGGATGGGAATTTTTTTTTTTTAAAATCTGCTAAATATGAATTATAAAAGTGCTAAATATTGATGATAAAAGAATGGATTTTTAACATAAAAGAGAACAACGGGGAGAATTTATCAGACTATGCAATCCAGAATTCTGTCTACAAAAAATAAATAAATAACAAAATAGGTTGCAAAAATTCTTACACTCAGGCCTCTTTCACACATGCGTCATGGATTTGGGCCGGATAAGATGCAGGTGCGTCGCGGGAAAATGCGCATTTTAATGCGTTTTGCACTTGCGTGAGAAAAATCGTCGTGTTTGATACCCAAACCCGAACTTCTTCACAGGAGTTCGGGTTTGGGTTAGGTGTTGTGTAGCTTTTATTATTTTCCCTTATAACATGGTTATAAGGGAAAATAATAGCATTCTTAATACAGAATGCTTAGTAAAATGGGGCTGGAGGGGTTAAAAAATAATAATAATAATTTAACTCGCCTCAATCCACTTCTTTCTTCTTCTTTGCTGTGCAGGAGGAAAAGGACCTGTGCTGATGTTACTGCGCTCATCACATGGTCCATCACCATGGTGATGCTTGCGATTTTCACGCAGCCCCATTCACTTCTATGGGGCCTGCGTTGCGTGAAAAACGCATAAAATGTGATGCGTGAAAATCACTGCTCATGTGCACAGCCCCATAGAAATGAATACGTTCGGATTCAGTGCGGGTGCAATGCGTTCACCTCACGCATTGTACCCGCGCGGAAATCTCGTCCGTGTGAAAGAGGCCTTACTGTAGTAAAGGGGTTGGTCTAGAGAGTGGAGTAACATCTTAAGACAGAAATGTTAGATTTAAAGATGAACCAAATTTATCAGGCCTTGTGCAACATTTGATAAACTTGGTGCAAATTATGGCAACGTAAAGGCTATGGACACCTTTGTGCACTAAAAATCAATAAACCCATATCTTACCGTAATGCAGCACATAATAAAATTGAACTTGTTTGTTTACTAGTATCATCTTTGCTTCACATGCCCTCAGAAATGCTCTTCTATGAGTTTTGCTCACTGCTGTCATCTCCTGTGAGAATCTGTGGGCGTTCCTGTGGATTTCACATTCACCAGAACAAGCTCTGCTGCCCCGCCCCCACATCCTGTTACATAGCACTTACATATAGGCTGCTGGAACTTGCAAGTAACTTGGTAGTAAGATTTCATTCCAATCCACAACATGCTGAGTCTTACATTATGTTACAACCTGTAATCAGCAGATCTATCTCTCACTTTCCATTCTGTAAAAAGTCCATTATTTGTAGACACAATAGATATTTCTGCTGATAACGTTAGTGCAGCGGTCTACAATCAGAACCATGGTGTTATAAGCAGGATATAGATCTCATTACTGACGACAGCTCTCACTACCTGCACTCTCTCCTGAATTACAGTATTTGTGTGCAGTCTGTACAGTGAGCGGTCACTTTTCCCACACAGATTAGTACTATGTGACGACACACAATGCTATGTACACATAAGTACACAGGGGGAAAGATTTATCAAAACTGGTGTAAAATAGAACTGGCTTAGTTGCCCATAGCAACCAGTCAGATTCCTCGTTTCATTTTCCAATGAAGCTTTGAAAACTGAAAGGTGGAATCTGATTGGTTGCTATGGGCAACTAAGCCAGTTCTATTTTACACCAGTTTGATAAATTATATAATATATATGTGTGTATATATATATATATATATATATATATATAATATATGAAATCCGGCAGCACTCACTTTAGAAGTTTCATCAGGTGCAAGCGTCTCGCCTTTGACCATAGGCTTGTATATTCAAGGAAAAATCAACGCAGGACTCTTCTTGTAAAAAAACGCAGTGTCTTTATTCACACATGTGACACAAAAATAGGCAACGTTTCAATCCCCTTCCGGGATCCTTCTCAAGCCAAGGCAAGAAGAGTGCTGCGTTGATTTTTCCTTGATTATATATATATATAATATATATACAGTACAGACCAAAAGTTTGGACACACCTTCTCATTCAAAGAGTTTTCTTTATTTTCATGACCATGAAAATTGTAGATTCACACTGAAGGCATCAAAACTATGAATTAACACATGTGGAATTATATACGTAACAAAAAGTGTGAAACAACTGAAAATATGTCATATTCTAGGTTCTTCAAAGTAGCCACCTTTTGCTTTGATTACTGCTTTGCACACTCTTGGCATTCTCTTGATGAGCTTCAAGAGGTAGTCACCTGAAATGCTCTTCCAACAGTCTTGAAGGAGATCCCAGAGATGCTTAGCACTTGTTGGCTCTTTTGCCTTCACTCTGAGGTCCAGCTCACCCCAAACCATCTCGATTGGGTCCGGTGACTGTGGATGCCAGGTCATCCTGCGCAGCACCCCTTCACTCTCCTTCATGGTCAAATAGCCCTTACACAGCCTGGAGGTGTGTTTGGGGTCATTGTCCTGTTGAAAAATAAATGATGGTCCAACTAAACGCAAACCGGATGGAATAGCATGCCGCTGCAAGATGCTGTGGTAGCCATGCTGGTTCAGTATGCCTTCAATTTTGAATAAATCCCCAACAGTGTCAACAGCAAAGCACCCCCACAGCATCACACCTCTTCCTCCATGCTTCACGGTGGGAACCAGGCATGTAGAGTCCATCCGTTCACCTTTTCTGCATCGCACAAAGACACGGTGGTTGGAACCAAGATCTCAAATTTGGACTCATCAGACCAAAGCACAGATTTCTACTGGTCTAATGTCCATTCCTTGTGTTCTTTAGCCCAAACAAGTCTCTTATGCTTGTTGACTGTCCTTAGCAGTGCTTTCCTAGCAGATATACTACCATGAAGGCCTGATTCACACAGTCTCCTCTTAACAGTTGTTCTAGAAATGTGTCTGCTGCTAGAACTCTGTGTGGCATTGACCTGGTCTCTAATCTGAGCTGCTGTTAACCTGCGATTTCTGAGGCTGGTGACTCGGATGAACTTATCCTCCGCAGCAGAGGTGACTCTTGGTCTACCTTTCCTGAGGCGGTCCGCATGTGAGCCAGTTTCTTTGTAGCGCTTGATGGTTTTTGTGACTGCACTTGGGGACACTTTCAAAGTTTTCCCAATTTTTCGAACTGACTGACCTTCATTTCTTAAAGTAATGATGGCCACTCGTTTTTCTTTACTTAGCTGCTTTTTTCTTGCCATAATACAAATTCTAACAGTCTATTCAGTAGGACTATCAGCTGTATATCCACCTGACTTCTCCACAACGCAACTGATGGTCCCAACCCCATTTATAAGGCAAGAAATCCCACTTATTAAACCTGACAGGGCACACCTGTGAAGTGAAAACCATTTGAGGTGACTACCTCTTGAAGCTCATCAAGAGAATGCCAAGAGTGTGCAAAGCAGTAATCAAAGCAAAAGGTGTCTACTTTGAAGAACCTAGAATATGACATATTTTCAGTTGTTTCACATTTTTTGTTACGTATATAATTCTACATACGTTAATTCATAGTTTTGATGCCTTCAGTGTGAATCTACAATTTTCATAGTCTTGAAAATAAAGAAAACTCTTTGAATGAGAAGGTGTGTCCAAACTTTTGGTCTGTACTGTATATATATATTTTTATATATATATATATATATATATATATATATATATAGTGAAGAAAACCGGACAGCACTCCAGGTAAAAAAGCAAATGGTGTTTTATTCACCCATGTAGAAGGCAATGTTTCAGCTCATACAAGGAGCCTTTCTTATCGCTTGAGAAAGGCTCTTTGTATGAGCTGAAACGTTGCCTTCTACATGGGTGAATAAAACACAATTAGTTTTTTATCTGGAGTGCTGTCCGGTTTTCTTCACTATTATTACGGGGTAAGCAGCTATACCTCTGGACCTGCCATCATCATTTTTATATATATATATATATATATATATATATATATATATATGAGTAAAGTTGAATGTATAATTTGTGTGTGTTGCAATATTACTTTGGTGTAATTTAACAAAATATTCAATCCTAAATCCACCACTTCCCACAGTGAATTTGAAATATATGTCTATAACTCTGGTTTTAGCTCAGATTTTCAGCTCATTATCAAAGTGAGTAGTCATGATGTACCTAGCACTTTACATCATTTGCTGCTAAAAATTGCGTCCATGACTTGACATACTAGATATGCCATTGGTAATTAAAGCATGTACCCACCTTCAAACATAGTTTTTACATTACAAAATAGAAAAAATGTAATGAGTTTTAAGAAAACAGGAGTAGGGATATGGGCTGATAGCTGGACAAAGAGGATAGGTTGAGGGATGACATCTTAAGGGTTCATAAACACAAGTGATATTAAACTTGCACAAGTTTATTCAGGTAAACTCCCATTTTTCACTCAATTGTGCTGCAGTATCTTCTGCAGTTCCGTTAAAGGGGTTCTCTGAGAATGAAGAAAATGAACATACTTAAATACTACCTTATTATTAATATATTCCAAAATACCTTTTATTATTTATAATGGCTCATTTTGTTTAGGGAGCAATCATCAGGGGAAATAAAATGGCCGCCGTCATATTAGTACACAAACCTGTCCTAACCTCTCCTCACACAGGAGTTACTTCAGAAGACTGAATAAAGAGCTGCCTTATTCTCCTCTCTGCTCTACCTGTCAGGGATTAGGATCCAGAATACAGCTGATAAGATGTTCAGCTGATGATTGCTCCCAAGATAAAACAAGCCATTCTAACTACAGTTGCAAGAAAAAGTATGTGAACCCTTCGGAATGATATGGATTTCTGCACAAATTGGTAATAAAATGTGATCTGATCTTCATCTAAGTCAAAACAGTAGACAATCACAGTCTGCTTAACCTAATAACACACAAAGAATTAAATGTTACCATGTTTTTATTGAACACACCATGTAAACATTCAGAGTGCAGGTGGAAAAAAGGTGGAAAAAGTATGTGAAACCCTAGACTAATGCCATCTCCAAGAGCTAATTGGAGTGAGGTTTCAGCCAACTGGAGTCCAATCAATGAGATGCGATTGGAGGTGTTGGTTACAGCTGCCCTGCCCTATAAAAAACACACACCAGTTCTGGGTTTGCTGTTCACAAGAAGCATTGCCTGATGTGAATGATGCCTCGCACAAAAGAGCTTTCAGAAGACCTACGATTAAGAATTGTTGACTTCCATAAAGCTGGAAAGGGTTATAAAAGTATCTCCAAAAACCTTGCTGTTCATCAGTCCACGGTAAGACAAATTGTCTATAAATGGAGATAGTTCAGTACTGCTGCTACTCTCCCTAGGAGTGGCCGTCCTGTAAATATTACTGCAAGAGCACAGTGCAGACTGCTCAATGAGGTGAAGAAGAAAGAATCCTAGAGTGTCAGCTAAAGACTTACAAAAGTCTCTGGCATATGCTGACATCCCTGTTAGTGAAGCTACGATATGTAAAACACTAAACAAGAATGGATTTCATGGGAGGATACCACAGAGGAAGTCACAAGGTTTCATGTGTTTTTAATCATCGCTGCGTCTATATTTACTGTAGGTAAGTGGCGTTTCTATGTTGCTGCCCCCACTTTTTTGAGAAGGTGGCATCGTGATGGCGGGGAAAGGCCAGCCGGCCTGTGATATTTCTCATTTATGCCAGTTTTCTGATGTAAAAAAAGACTGAAATGTGTGCCAGCTCGAAGCTGATTTGATATCACAGACCAGCGTAAAATGATAAAAATCACCACACTACACTACACCCCCCCTGTCACTTATTAACCCCTTATTAACCCCGGATCACCCCATATAGACTCCCTGATCACCCCCCTGTCATTGATCACCCCCCTGTAAGGCTCCATTCAGACGTCCGTATGTATTTTGCGGATCCGCAAAACACGGACACCAGCACTGTGCTTTCCACATTTTGCGGATCCGCACATTGCCAGAACTATATAGAAAATGCCTTTTCTTGTCCGCAATTGCGGACAAGAATAGGACATGTTCTATAGGCTCTACAAAAAACGCAGTGTTCGCCCGATCAGGCCTGATCTTGTGCACACACTTGCGTACAGTCCACCCCACCGCAGTGACAGAATTATTTTTTTCGGATCACTGCAAAAACGCAGTAAAATCGCTGCAGCGCTATAAAGATCACTTTTGAGGTGCATGGCGAGTTCACACAAGATGTATTTATTTATTTTTGGCACAAGTTAGCGGAAATAGTTTTTTTTTTTTTTTTTCTTAAAAAGTCTCATATTCCACTAACTTGTGACAAAAAATGTAATCTTACATGAACTCACCATACCCCTCATGGAATCCAAATGCATAAAAATGCCCTGTGAAATCCTAAATGTACTCATTGGAATTTGGGCCCCTTTGCGCATCTTGGCTGCAAAAAAGTGTCACACATGTGGTATCGCCGTACTCAGGAGAAGTAGAGCAATGTGTTTTGGGGTGTATTTTTACATATCCCCATGCTGGGTGAGAGAAATATCTCTGTAAAATTAGAACTTTGTATAAAAAAATGGGAAAAGTTGTCTTTTACAGAGATATTTATCTCATCCAGCATGGGTATATGTAAAAATACACCCCAAAACACATTGCCCTACTTCTTCTGAGTACGGCGATACCACATGTGTGACACTTTTTTGCAGCCTAGGTGCGCAAAGGGGCCCAAATTCCAATGAGTACCTTTTAGGAGGGCATTTTTAGACATTTGGATTCCAGACTTCTTCTCATGCTTTAGGGCCCCTAAAATGCCAGGGCAGTATAAATACCCCACATGTGACCCCATTTTGGAAATAAGACACCCCAAGGTATTCCGTGAGGGGCATGGCGAGTTCATGTAAAATTTTATTTTTTGGCACAAGTTAGTGGAATATGAGACTTTGTAAGAAAAAATAAATATTCCATTTCCGCTAACTTGTGACAAAAAATAAAAACTTCCATGAACTCCTGAAAGGTACTCATTGGAATTTGGGCCCCTTTGCGCACCTAGGCTGCAAAAAAGTGTCACACATGTGGCATCGCTGTACTCAGGAGAAGTAGGGCAATGTGGTTTGGGGTGTATAAAAAAATGTAAAAAGTTATCATTTACAGAGATATTTCTCACACACAGTATGGGTATATGTCAAACCCCAAAACACATTGCCTTACTTCTTCTGAGTACGGCAATACCACATGTGTGACACTTTTTTGCAGCCTAGGTGCGCAAAGGAGCCCAAATTCCAATGAGTAGCTTTACGATTTCACAGGGCATTTTTTACGCATTTCGATTCCAAACTACTCCTCACTCTTTAGGTCCCCTAAAATGCAAGGGCAGTATAAATACCCCACAAGTGACCCCATTTTGGAAAGAAGACACACCAAGGTATTCTGTGAGGGGTATGGTGAGTTCATGTAAAATTTTATTTTTTGTCACAAGTTAGTGGAATATGAGACTTTGTAAGAAAAAATAAATATTCCATTTCCGCTAACTTGTGACAAAAAATAAAAACTTCCATGAACTCACTATGCCCATCAGCAAATACCTTAGGGTGTCTACTTTCCGAAATGGGGTCATTTGTGGGGTGTTTCTACTGTCTGGGCATTGTAGAACCTCAGGAAACATGACAGGTGCTCAGAAAGTCAAAGTGCGTAAATTCATTTTTTTGCACCATAGTTTGTAAACGCTATAACTTTTACCCAAACCAATAAATATACACTTATTGCATTTTTGTTATCAAAGACATGTAGAACAATACATTTAGAGAAAAATGTATATAGAAATGTAGCTTTATTTGAAAAATTTTACAACAGAAAGTGAAAAGTCATTTTTTGGCAAAAATTTCGGTCAATTTTGATTAATATCAAAAAATATTAAAATGTCAGCAGCAATGAAATACCACCAAATGAAAGCTCTATTAGTGAGAAGAAAAGGAGGTAAAATTCATTCAACCGTGAAAGTAGTGTAGTGCAGAATTGTAAAAAGTGGTCTGGTCATTAAGGGGGGCTAGGGGGGCTGAGGTGGTTAATACAGTATATTATGGGCCCTACTGTCAGTAACTCACAAGATTATCAAGTCTCCTGTTCTGGTAAGATAAGGTTAACGTCATAGTTAGGGTCGGACTGACCATTTGGCAATTCTTGTTAATCACATCTGGCAATTCTGGCAAATGCCAGATGGGCTGGTGCCGAAGTGGGATGCCCCAGACATTGCTAGGCCGAAACATACGGGCTTGAGCTCTGAAAGTAGTGGCCACCACAGATGCAACTGTATTGCTGTCCTCAGAATGGTGATACAGTTGAATAGTGTGGCGAGGAATCCTCTGACATTCACTTTCACAGGCCACAAACACTTTTCATATTCACCACAAAGCAAGTTAGACCTGTCTGTTTTATAATTGACAGAGCTGAATTTCATTCCCAGTCCGCCCTGGCAGAAGGTGTGCAATATTTATTCTAAGCAGAGTTCCTTTAAGACTGGATCAAAATAGAAGCTCAACATTGACGGATGTCTCAAATTGAAGCAGCAGTCCCTGTGTTATGTATGGGATTTCTGGCCAGTAGCTAAAATGACATATTTTGCACATCTGTAAACAGTTTATCTGATCACATTGCCTGAGTCAGATCCTCCGTAATATTTATTTTATGGCATAACTAGTGGCTTGTCCAAGATTGGTGTTACTGTGGCCTTGGTTAACAAGCTTTGTTTATAGTCTAAATCTCATTTAAAAAAAGTACTGAACCATTCCTAAATGAAGTCATAATGTCACAGCATGACACAGCTGTTTTTGGTTGCTTGCAACACAGGGATACTCAATGCACAGACAACCCAAGCAACATACTTTGCTGGAAAATGCTATGGATGTGCGACACGGCTTTAGGAAGGTCCCATTGAAACATAATTTGGGAAGTTACATTACAAAACTTATAACTTCAAAATGAAATGCAGCTGCTGGAGTCAGCTTTCGTTAACCTGTTTTCTGTGACTGCTGAAAAATGGTCACAAAAGTCATGGGGGGTCTCACATTTTTCCATCTAACAAAAACAAATCAATGTAATTAGGTCCTACAAGAAAATTCCCATGAGGGTTGTGAACTGTAGGCCTCTGGCTTCTGTGTGAGAAAGAGGACTTCCAGACAGATACAGCTAACTTGCAGCAATTTTTAAAATGTGTTATTTGTGACATACTACTGATGAGCAGGATAGCCATGGCAAAATTCTCATTAATCCACACCACTTCACAGTAAGCCATGTCCCTTGACAAGTGAGGACTAAAAGTTTTTTAAGCACATAATAAATGTAGTGCAAAGCATGTTTTTTTTCCCAGTGAAACCAGAATTGTAAAGCATTCAGCTTAGTAAATCTCCACTGCTGTGTTTATATTTTATGTACATGTCATAATTGGGGAACATGGTAACTGCAGAAAAGTATACACCGTTGAGTCACATTATTATGACCACTTCCTACTTGACGTTGGCAGTGCATAGATAACAAGCCATGAGCTGGCTTGGTTAGTATGTATGGTGTGCGATAGTTTGTCTGCATATATATGCCTTGTTGCTGTCATGGGTAAAAGGGGTGATTTATAAGAGTTCCAAAAAGGGATGACTATTGCCTTTTGGGCCAAGGGTGGCAGTATTTCTGAAACTGCTGCAATTTGTGAACTGTTAAACCAGGGGCCTACCAGATGTGTGTCTAAAACAACAGTTCAGAAACTCTACTGTGTATGGGTCTGCAAAGCAGATGGACTGGAATTGGACCTCCCCTGTTTGGCAAGGGGTTGCCTTCTCCAATGAGTTACGTTTCCTGCTTCAAGAAACAGATGGACGTTGATGTGTCATGCGAGAAACATCAAAGAACAAATACCCTGCAACCATTGCTGAAGGAACAGAAGCTGGTGGTGGTAACATTCAATTCTGGGAAATGTTTTTGTGGTATTCTCTGGGCCCTATCATCGATATAGAAGGCATTTCCAACATGATATAGGCATGAATCCATCCTTGCAGATCACGTACTCCCATACAAGTTGATTGTTTTTCCTGGAGTGGATGGAATCTTCCAGCAAGACAATGTGACGTGTCACATGGCTAGAAATGCCCGATACTGGTTAGAAGAGCATAACCAAGACTTCCAAATACTACCCTGGCCTACTAATTTCCCAGTCTTGAAACCAATTGAACAGCTGTGAGACCGCCTCAATTGTCGTGTTTGCTTTATGGATTTTCCCCCATGCACCTTCCAGCAGCTGTGGGATGCACTGCAGTCAGCATGGTTCCAGATACCTGTGACAACCTGCCAGAACATTATTAAGTCACTCCCAGCCCATCTAGCTGCTGTCCATGCTGCACATAGTGGTTACGTTGGATGTTAGCTGGTGGCCTTAATTAGAGATGAGCGAATCGAAGTTGAAGAAGTGGACTTCAATCCTTATTTCAGGAAAAATTCACCAGTTTTCTGATGTAAAATAAGACTGAAATGTGTGCCAGCTCCAAGCCGATGGGCATGGGATATCATAGACCAAAGAACTCTGGGAATGGGGGATCACCCACAATGCCATGCATGCAGCCAATCAGCAGCCAGCCAGCCCCTGTGATGTCACAGCACTATAAATAGCCTCAGCCATTTTGGATTCTGCCATTTTCCAGTGTGCTTAGTGCAGAGAGAGACGTCAGCAGGCGCTAGGGACAGTGGTAGGAAAGACTTCATTGTGCTGAAAAAATGATTTACAAGTTCAGGGAAAGATTAGTCTAGGTATAGGGTAAGGATAGGGAGGAATTATTCTGCTGCTTTTAGGTTTGCAATAGATAATACCTCTCTAATTCCAGCAAACCTTGCTTGTTATTCGGGTGCAAGTGCTGTGTGATACAGCCATTAACAGAGTGTATCACTAGGATATATTTGTACGTCTTATTAGCCCTTGTTTTGTGCAGTTATACTTTCTAAAGCCTTTTTTGGGGTGTATTAGTCGAACAAAAGTGCTTATTTGCTGTTGTGCGGTGAAGTGAAAAAACTACAGCCTTTTTGGGGGTGTATTAGTAGGAAAAAAAATATTATTTGCCGTTCAGCGGTGCAGTTATGTTCTGAAGCCTTTTTTGGGGTGTATTAGGGGGGGTAAAAAGGGCTAATTTGCCATTCAGCGGTACAGTTTTATGGTGTATAATTAAAAAAACAACAGACTGAAAGGGCACTCAAAATATCCAGACGTAGTATGGAGTAAAAGGATAACAAAAATGTATTAAGAGTAAAAAACGGTTCAGATCAGGACTGACTAGGATCAGAGAGGCATGATCCCATACATATAGATAACCTCATATTAGTAAAAACTCATATTACGTTAATGTGTGGCAGTGAATTTTTTTCTGTAACCTCCCTTCTTGCTTGTGGGCCAATGAGAAGGCTGCAATGTCTTTGTCTGAGCTTAGCAACATCCCTAGCAACCAATAGGAAAGTTGCCTACCCCTTACTATATAAGAGCCTCCCCAGCAACCCTTGTATGCAGTATTTTGCAGATCTGAATGAGACAGCAGTTTTATTGCTGTGCTCTGTTCTTTCCTGTGTCATTACATTAGATAGTTAATAGTTAGTTAGCGTATATATATTACACTTAGTTAGTGGGAGATAGTCAGTGTAGGTTAGATAGTGATATAGTGTAGCGGATAGGTTCTGCTGTCCATACATACATAGTGCTGTGATGTCACAAGTTCACAACAATATTTAGTGCACCAATCACTAATAAGTAGTTAGACCTGTTAAAATGTGAAGTTGCACGTATTGCACCAAAGTATTCGCATCATTGGTGCCGATTTCGCAATCGCGAATATATTGGAGCACTCTATCTGCATATAAAGCTGTTGTAATATTCTGCCATGCCAACCATTTTTTCCAGCCTCAGGAAACTTCTAGCAGCTTGAAAAATTTTGCTATAGTGACCCACGTCTGTATTCCGCGCGCATTATACAAATTTTACATTGCCGATTTTTCGCGATCAAGAAAATATTCTCGAATTCACGAATATATGACGAATATTCTACCAAATATTTGCAAAATATCGCAAATTAGAATATTACCCCTGCCGCTCATTACTAGTAGCAGAAGAACAGCAACAATTGAATGTTCATATAATCGCAACACTTGTTAAATATAGTAGCAGCGGGTTGTTAAATAAAGACCCCAGCATCAATCGGTCAGCAAATCATGATTTAGTCACATATAGACTGAGAATAGTAAAGTGGCCACTTAAGCTTTTTTTGTGATAGGTTTAGGGTCCATTCACACGTCCGTAAGTGTTTTATGCATTCGCCAGCACTATAATAGAAAATGCCTAATATTGTCTGCAATTGCAATTGTTTTTTTGCGGAAACGGAAGCACGGATGCGGAAGTGCGGATCCTCAAATGTGGATGCGGACAGCACATTAGGCCCCATTGAAAATGAATGGGTCTGTACCCGTTCCGCAAAATTGCGGAACGGATGCGGACCCATTTTGCGGACGTGTGAATGGACCCTAAAAGAGTATATTAAACTGGCGGCATAGTTTACATTACCCCTCCTTCTGACTGGGGTGCCCGTCTCAGCTCAGATATGTGAAGCGGTGCCTGGCTGGGGTGTTCGTCTCAGCTCAGGTATGTGAAGCGATGTAGGAGACGCCGGAGTCTCACGTGGTCTGTCACACGGCATCCCACGTGATCGGGACATTGGAACAGCCTGAATTCAAAGCGCAAGGCGTCTTTCCTATTCCCGGCAAATAGTAATGGCTTCTATAGCAGGATTAAACCTCTGGCTGTCGGGCGCTTGCCGCACTGTCACACTGCTTTTTCGGAACCTGACGCGTTTCAAAGTGTCACACTCCTTCCTCAGTGGATAGGCGTGATTTGGTAAATGTGACTATTTATAGGGAAGCCCACTTATTGGAGGGGCGGTAAATATCTAAAACTCTGTATTCTGAAAAAAAGTGGTCTGCATTCCTTTAGTGGATCATTTTGTTTCCCATATATATTTATGTAGTCAAACCACAACACATATATATTCCTAATTCATTTTCAACAAACTATGTACATGCAATATAATCAATACTGCCATGCTTTACCATTATTGCCTATATGCAGTCAGGTCCATAAATATTGGAACATCGACACAATTCTAACATTTTTGGCTCTGTACACCACTACAATGGATTTGAAATGAAATTAACAAGATGTGCTTTAACTGCAGACTGTCAGATTTAATTTGAGGGTATTTACATCCAAATTAGGTGAACGGTGTAGGAATTACAACAGTTTGCATATGTGCCTCCCACTTGTTAAGGGACCAAAAGTAATGGGACAGAATAATAATCATAAATCAAAGCTTCACTTTTTAATACTTGGTTGCAAATCCTTTGCAGTCAATTACAGCCTGAAGTCTGGAACGCATAGACATCACCAGACGCTGGGTTTCATCCCTGGTGATTATCTGCCAAGCCTCTACTGCAACTGTCTTCAGTTCCTGCTTGTTCTTGGGGCATTTTCCCTTCAGTTTTGTCTTCAGCAAGTGAAATGCATGCTCAATCGGATTCAGGTCAGGTGATTGACTTGGCCATTGCATAACATTGCACTTCTTTCCCTTAAAAAAATCTGGTTGCTTTTGCAGTATGTTTTGGGTCATTGTCCAAGCATTTGGCTGAATATAAGCAGATAATATTGCCCGAAACACTTCAGAATTCATCCTGCTGTTTTTGTCAACAGTCACATCGTCGATAAATACAAGAGAACCAGTACTATTGGCAGCCATACATGCCCACGCCATGACACTACCACCACCATGCTTCACTGATGAGGTGGTATGCTTGGGATCATGAGCAGTTCCTTTCCTTCTCCATACTCTTCTCTTCCCATCACTCTGGTACAAGTTGATCTTGGTCTCATCTGTCCATAGAATGTAATTCCAGAACTGTGAAGGCTTTTTTAGATGTCGTTTGGCAAACTCTAATCTGGCCTCCCTGTTTTTGAGGCTCACCAATGGTTTACATCTTGTGGTGAACCCTCTGTATTCACTCTGGTGAAGTCGTCTCTTGATTGTTGACTTTGACACACATACACCTACCTCCTGGAGGTTGTTGATCTGGCCAACTGTTGTGAAGGGTGTTTTCTTCACTAGGGAAAGAATTATTCGGTCATCCACCACAGTTGTTTTCCGTGGTCTTCCGGGTCTTGTGGTGTTGCTGAGCTCACCGGTGTGTTCCTTCTTTTCAAGAATGTTCCAAACTGTTGTTTTGGTCACGCCTAATGTTTTTGCTATCTCTCTGATGGGTTTGTTTAGTTTTTTTCAGCCTAATGATGGCTTGCTTCACTGATAGTGACAGCTCTTTGGATCTCATCTTGAGAGTTGACAGCAACATATTCCAAATACAAATATGGACTACATACAGTATCCAAACATTTCAAATCATCATAATCAGGATCCATCATAATTACAATACGTAGCACTTGAAAGAATAAAAAGATCTTGGAAAGGGGGCAACCATATATAAATATGTCAAGGGCAGAATCAAGAAAGATCTTTGAATTTGATTCATTACAACCAAGGGGTCTAAATGCAGAGATGGGAATATTTGGATTTTTGTAAGTGGGATGGTGGCCCACTGTATATCAGCACAGTGATCTCTTCTCCCTGGTAGTTTCAAATCAATAGGCCACAGCACTCTTTTAAAAAATGGCAAGGGTGAGTGCTCGTCCGAGTCGTGTTCTGTAGTTCCACCTCAAGAACTGTAGATATCACACAAATATTTAGACAGCACTCCGTGGAGATGATGATGGTAATAAGTGGTAATTTATTTCATATTATTTCAGCAGGAAAAAGTGGTACATCAGTTGTGTGCAATGTTTCAGGGCTAACATACGCCCTTTTTCAGGCACTAGTAGGACCAAAGCTTGTGTATAGCCGGCACTATCATAATCATCACGGAGTGCTCTTCTCCCTGGTAGGCGGACATCCCTAATTACCACTTTCAACTCCGACTCATCGTATTTTTGTCATTACTATATCATATTTTTCCACATTTTTTTATTATGATTATTTTTATGTTAAAAATATGTACTCATCTGACAATTTTATTATCAAATAGAGCTATTATTAGTGTTTGTTATATTTATAAACACTTGTGACACTACATAAAGGTTTTGAGCCCAATTCTATAAAAAACGCACTGAAAACACATTGAAAACGCATATGCATTTTTGTGTGTGATTCCTTTAAGAAAAGAACTACTTGCTACATATTGGATCTGTAAGTATTAAATAAAACTAGTTATGTTTTCTGACCCATATATGGGCAATAATGGTAAAGCATGGCAGTATTGATTATATTGCATGTACATAGTTTGTTGAAAATGCATTAGGAATATATATGTGTTGTGGTTTGACTACAGAAATATATATGGGAAACAAAATGATCCACTAAAGGAATCCAGACCACTTTTTTCAGAATACAGTTTATTGGATATTTACCTCCCCTCCAATAGGTGGGCTTCCCTATAAATAGTCACGTTTACCAAATCACTGCTAACCACAGAGGAAGGAGTGTGACACTCCGAAACACGTCTGGTTCCGAAAAAGCAGTGTGACAGTGCGGCAAGCGCCCGACAGCCAGAGGTTTAATCCTGCTATAGAAGCCATTACTATTTGCCTCGATCACGTGGGACGCCGTGTGACAGGCCACGTGAGACTCTGGCATCTCCTACATCGCTTCACATACCTGAGCTGAGACGAACACCCCAGCCAGACAGTGCTTCACATATCTGAGCTGAGACGGGCACCCCAGTCAGAAGGAGGGGTAATGTAAACCATGCCGCCAGTTTAACCACCTCCCGTCCGCCCATAGACTAAAAACGTCCGGGAGGTGGTTCTCTATCTCTGAATGGACGTTTCTGAACGTTCATTCAGAGACTGCAGCTGCAGATTGGGGTGCCCGCTGTCAGTGACAGCAGGGCAACCCTTAGAGAAGACAGGGACAGTGCCCAGGTGTCCCTTCCTTCTAGATCGCTGTATACACAGCGCTCGCCGAGCGCTTCCTGTTCAGCCCGGCGGTCATGTGACTGCTGGAGCCGGGTGAGTGCAGGAGCTGTGAGGTCTTCTACAGACCTCGATCAGCCCTGCACTGAGGCTGTACAGCGCAGTATAGGGCTGTACAGCCTCTCTGGGGGAGTATTTCTCCTGTAACTGGGGCTACTATGTCAGCCCCAGTTACAGGAGAAATCAACAGTGAAAAAAAAATGAAAAAAGTGAAGTTAAATGTCCCCCAGAGCTCTTGTAGGACCTTATGGGGGACGAAAAAAAAAAAAAAGGTTTCACATGTAAAAAAAAAAAAATCCCCAACCAATTTTTGTCACCTTACATCACAAAAAGTGCAACACCAAGTGATCAAAAAGGAGTTATGGTACCAATAAAACCGTCACCTCATTCCGCAAAAAATTAGCCCCTACATAAAAAAAATCGCTCAAAAATAAAAAAAAATAAAGCTCTCAGAACATAGAGACACTAAAACATAATTTTTTGGGGTTTACAAAATGCTATTATTGTGTTAAAGTACAATAAAAAAAAAAAAAGTATACATATTAGGTATCACCACGTCCATAACAACCAGCTCTATAAAAATATCACATGACCTAACCCCTCAGGTGAACACCGTAAAAAAATAAAAAATAAAAACTGTGTCAAAAAAAGCAATTTTTGTCACCTTACATCACAAAAAGTGCAACACCAAGTGATCAAAAAGGCCTATGTCCCACAAAATGGTACCAACAAAACCGTCACCTCATCCCGCAAAAAATAACCCCCTACATAAGAAAATCGCTCAAAAAAAAAAAAAAAAACTATAGCTCTCAGAACATGGACACATGTTTTTGTTTCAAAAATGCTATTATTTTTTGGTCACCTTGCCCAATAAAGTGTTATAATGAATAATCAAAAAATCATATGTACCCAAAAATCGTACCAATAAAACTGGCACCTTATCCCCTAGTTTCCCCCCTAGTTTCCAAAATGGGGTCAATTCTTGGGAGTTTCTTTTGTAAGTGTGCATCAGCGGGGCTACAAATGGGACATGGCAACTAAAAACCATGTGGTGCTCCTTTTCTTCTGCATCCTGCCGTGTGCCCATACAGCAGTTTATGACCACATGTGGGGTGTTTCTGTAAACCGCAGAATCTGTGTAATAAATATTGAGTTTTGTTTGGCTGTTAACCCTCGATGTGTTAAAGAAAAAATTGGATTAAAATGGAAAATCTGCCCAAAAAGTGAAATTTTAAAATTTGATCTCCATTTTCCTTTATTTCTTGTGGAACGCCTAAAGGGTTAACAAAGTTTGTAAAATCAGTATTTAGTAACTTGAGTGGTGTAGTTTCTACAATGGGGTCACTTATGGGGGTATCCACTATGTAAGCCCCTCAAAGTGACTTAAGACCTGAACTGGTCCTTAAAAAGTGTGTTTTGGCAATTTTCTTTTTAAGAATTGATTCTAAACTTCTTAGCCTTCTAACTTCCTAAATAAATAAAATGACATTTCCAAAATGATAATCCTGATAAGGATAATTGACATTAATTTTATGGTACACTAGGACATTGTTTACTAGGATACGTTATCAACTTTTTTCCACCAGACATCATAACCTGAGACTGAACTTTTCCTTTTTTAGACAGGTTCTCCTACAGATTTTTAGGACTTGTATCCCCCTTCTTTTCCCCACAGGTTTTTATATCGATCTACTGCTATTACAATTTGCTTTTTTTCATTGTTATTACACATATGTATTTTTATAATTGTATTTTTACAACTTTGATACAATTTTCGCCTGATGTTTTTACTACATCAGGCGTATTTAGCCACCCTTTAATAAATATATTCATACATACAACCCAAATGTTTTGAGTGCCATCCTTCTACTCTCTTGAACTTTATCCCTACCACAAGCGTTGGGTACGCTCTGTCTGGATTGAGCACCTTATTCCATCTTTTTGGTCATAGTGAGCCGCCTTATTCTTATGCTATTATATTTCCAAAATGATGCCATCATAAAGTAGACATATGGGGAATGTTAAGTAATAAATATTTTATGAGGTATCACTTTTTGTTTTAAAAGCAGAGAAATAGAAATTTTGAAAATTGCAAATTTTTCAAAATTTGGGGTAAATTTGGGGATTTTTTTTATAAATAAAGGTGAAATATATTGACTCAAATTTATGACTATCATGAAGTACAATGTGTCACGAGAAAACAATCTCTGAATGGCTTGGATAAGTAAAAGTGTTCGAAAGTTATTACCACATAAAGTAAGATATGTCAGGAAGGGGGCAAATGGCCCGGATGTTTTGATAACAGCGTCTAATATACCTGCTACCTGGTCCTCTGGTGGTCCCTTTTGCTTAGATCGACCACCAGAGGACACAGGCAGCTCTGTAAAGTAGCACCAAGCACCACACTACACTACACCCCCCCGTCACTTATTAACCCCTTATTAACCCTGATCACCCCATATAGACTCCCTGATCACCCCCCTGTCATTGATCACCCCCCTGTCATTGATCACCCCCTGTTAGGCTCCATTCAGACGTCCGTATGTGTTTTACAGATCCACGGATCCATGGATCGGATCCGCAAAACACATACGGACGTCTGAATGGAGCCTTACAGGGGTTGATCAATGACAGGGGGGTGATCACCCCATATAGACTCCCTGATCACCCCCCTGTCATTGATCACCCCCCTGTAAGGCTCAATTCAGACGTCCGTATGTGTTTTACGGATCCATGGATCGGATCCGCAAAACACATACGGACGTCTGAATGGAGCCTTACAGGGGGGTGATCAATGACAGGGGGGTGATCACCCCATATACACTCCCTGATCACCCCCCTGTCATTGATCACCCCCCTGTAAGGCTCCATTTAGACATTTTTTTGGCACAAGTAAGCGGAAATTGATTTTTTTTGTTTTTTCTTACAAAGTCTCATATTCCACTAACTTGTGTCAAAAAATAAAATCTCACATGAACTCACCATACCCCTCAAGGAATCCAAATGCGTAAAATATTTTAGACATTTATATTCCAGACTTCTTCTCACGCTTTAGGGCCCCTAAAATCCGGAAAGAAGACACCCCAAGGTATTCGCTGAGGGGCATATTGAGTCCATATTGTGAAAAAAATTAAAATAAATCAATTTCCGCTAACTTGTGCCCCAAAAAAAAAATCTTCTATGAACTCACCATGCCTCTCATTGAATACCTTGGGGTGTCTTCTTTCCAAAATGGGGTCACATGTGGGGTATTTATACTGCCCTGGCATTTTAGAGGGGCCCTAAAGCGTGAGAAGAAGTCTGGAATCCAAATGTCTAAAATGCCCTCCCAAAAGGAATTTGGGCCCCTTTGCGCATCTAGGCTGCAAAAAAGTGTCACACATGTGGTATCGCCGTACTCAGGAGAAGTAGGGTATTGTGTTTTGGGGTGTTTTTTTACATATGCTTGGCGAGTTCCGAGAATTTTTTATTTTTTGTCACAAGTTAGCGGAAAATGTAGATTTTTTATATATATTTTTTCTTACAAAGTCTCATATTCCACAAACTTTTGACAAAAAATAAAAAATTCTAGGAACTCGCCATGCCCCACACGGAATACCTTGGGGTGTCTTCTTTCCAAAATGGTGTCACTTGTGATGTAGTTATACTGCCCTGGCTTTTTAGGGGCCCTAATGCGTGAGAAGTAGTTTGAAATCAAAATGTGTAAAAAATGCCCTAAAGGTGCTCTTTGGAATGTGGGCCCCTTTGCCCACCTAGGCTGCAAAAAAGTGTCACACATGTGGTATCGCCGTACTCGGGAGAAGTGGGGCAATGTGTTTTGGGGTGTCATTTTACATAAACCCATGCTGGGTGAGAGAAATATCTCGGCAAATGACAACTTTTCCCATTTTTTTATACAAAGTTGGCATTTGACCTGCGATTATATGAACATTCTATTGTTGCTGTTCTAATGCTACAATTTCAACAACTGCTGCAATCATATTTCTTTTAAAGTTATCAAGAGTCCAATTACTAACTCATAACTTGCAATTAACCATATGTGTTGATCAATTACATTAGGCCATCGTATTTGTTGCTGTGAGTGACCAGAGACCAGGCCAGTACATAGCGTATGGCCTCTATTGTTATTCGCTGCCACACGTTAACTTAATATGAGTTTTTACTAATATGAGGTTATCTATATGTATGGGATCATGACTCTCTGATCCTAGTCAGTCCTGATCTGAACCGTTTTTTACTCTTTTAATAAATTTTTGTAATCCTTTTACTCCATACTACTGGATATTTTGAGTGCCCTTTCAGTATGTTGTTTTTTCTATATATTTTCTGTATCGGCATTGGGTGTTGCTGTTGAAAGTGAGCACCTGGTACATGTTTTGAGGTGGGTGAGCCACTATACAATTACAATTATATGGTCTATAATTACCTGTGGAGGACCAACAGACCTTTTTGAATATGGGCAACACATTGGCCTTGCGCCAGTCACTTGGCACTGTACCAGCCCATTGAGAATCTCTAAAAATTATGAACAGGGGCACAGCAATAGCTGAACAGAGTTTTTTAAGAACTGTTTGGTGTAATCCATCTAGACCTGGAGCTTTGTTCATATTTACCTTATTTAACTTGGCTCGGACCATATCTATGGCTAGCCAATAGATTTTTTTTACTGAATGTACTAACAGCCCTGGCACCACCAATATCCGCTCCCTTCTGTTCTTTGGTATATACAGACCTAAAATCACATTTAGTTACTCTGCCTTTTCCTTATCTTCCATGACCATGTCCCCTTTACTGTTATTAAGGGGACATTTTTTCTATTTTAGTTTTTAGTTTTTTTTTACAGAGTTTATTAAGCCTTTTGTAAATTTTAAAGGCTACAGATGACCCCTCAGGTTATTATTTATAAAATACCCTTTTTTGTTAATTATTGCCTGTTTTACAGTAGCTGTAAGCCATGTATCGGGTAATTTTATATGTTTATACTTATTGCCTACAGGAATACATTTTGCAATGTAATTATCCAATGTGGAGCTAAAGATCTCACATGTATCCTCTGTTCTATTATGTGACGATAGATTTTCCCAGTCTATGCCTTGAAATGCTGCCCCAAACCGGGAAGCTAGGCCTTTTTAAAATTCAGTGTATTTGTTCTCCCAGCCAGAGTTTGCTTTTTTATAGTTCAGGGGGAATATAATTATATTGTGGTCACTATTATCTAGTGTTTCACGAACAGTAACATTTCCAACAAGCTCTGCATTTTTTGAAATGACTAATTATCCAACAGACATCGTTACTAGTGGGAGCTTCTGCAGACTGGCCCATAAAGTGGTCCTGCAGCAAGTTGAGGAAATTTCTCTCCTTTGCAGTGGAGGCAGAACCATGACACCAGTCAATATCTGGGAAGTTAAAATCTTCCATTCTGACTATTGAACCAACCCTTGCAACTACTCTATTTGGTTATACAGCTGAACTTCTATCTCCTTTGTGATCTTTGGTGGTCTATAGTTTACACCAAATATATTTTTTTATATTCTTTATTTTCAATTTTACAGCACAAATCAGGATATACAGCACATGAAATTCAATAGATACAGAAAACCAACAACATAAGTCATACTATTTCCAATAAAGAGTAATGTATGTTTTAACTTGCAGATATAGTATATTTAAGGGTAAACAAGAGAAAAGGTGGGGTGAAGGGAAGGGTGATACAATACAGTTTAGAAGCTATTTCTAAGCCCAGTCTGCAGGAAAGAGCCAGCTCTTTAGTATAGACAGGTAAGGGAACCAAGCCACATTCCATCTTCATCTTCGAGAGCCTACCTGTAACATTGTGATGTAGTATGTGGGCACTAAGAGGAGAAGTGCTCTCCATTACAAACCAAATATAATTTTTAGATGAGCGAATTTCTCAAAAATTCGATTTGGCCGGTTCGACGATTTTATTTTTTTTTAAATGTGGTTCGATCCGAATTTTTCGCAGCGAATCGCATTAAAAACACCCACTTCCTGGCTACAGAGAGCCTTTATAGTGGTGTAGAATACTTTGCCTTACAGTAACATGTATAGGGAGTCTGCTGTGGTAGTGAAATAATACTGTGAGTCAGTGTGACATGCAGATGACAGGTGTCGCTCTTAGAATCACTGCACACTTATTTGGGAAGTCGCGGGGCCAAAACTGTCCAAATAATTATGAACTCAGCCTTACAGGTCGATGTTAGCATCCAGAAGAAGCGCACTCCATTTAAACCGTCTTCAGCTGATTCCACATAGATGTCTACAGAACCTGAACCTGTTCTATTAAATGCTTATACAAGTAGAGCCCCCCCCCCCCCCCCCGACAGAGTGGAGAGGGTGTCAGCAGTAAGTTTGTGTTGACTTCACTGATTATTTTGCCCTTCCTCTGATCCGTCAGAACAATAACCCCAACAAAAACGGATCCTGTCTGTTGAGCATCCGCATTCACTCGGTCAGCAATTGGTTAGTAATCCATCAGTATTGCTAATGCCAACAAAAAACAGGAGTGGATCCAAAACAGAGATGACCAAGTCAACCATTCAAGAACCGCTGGGTTGCTGGTCAAGACACGGCCGCTAGATAACATCGGGAGCTCAGGTCTCTCGCTGCGACTCCTGCTGCCACACCCCCTTACTCTGCTGCGACCTGTGCATGCGCCATAAACATTTAGGCCTCTGCCACTCCCCTGTGCAGGGCCTGGCACTTCTTTGTCTGACATACTGTTAGATCAGATAAATAAATACAAAGGAAATTAAAACACCCCAAAAAAGTCTCTAATTTTCTCACTTCACCACACAACGGCTAATAAGCCCCTTTTTTCCCGCTAATACACTCCAAAAAGGGCTCTAATTTTCTCACTTTACCACACAACGGCAAATACTTTTTTTTGTGCCCCTAATACACGCAAAAAAGAGCTTTAGAATATATAACTGCAGAGCTGAACGGCAAATATATTTTTCTTTTGCCACTAATACAACAAAAAGAGCTTTAGAACATATACGGTAATTGCACTGCTGAACAGCAAAAATATATATATATATATATAATGAAGAAAATCCGCAGCACTCCTTGAAGTATAAAAAAATGTGTAGTTTTATTCACACATGTCAAAATAAGACAACGTTTCGGTTCTCTCACAGAACCTTTCTCAAGTCAAGTGAGAGAGGTTCTGTGAGAGAACCGAAACGTTGTCTTATTTTGACATGTGTGAATAAAACTACACATTGTTTTATAATTCAAGTAGTGCTGCGGATTTTCTTCATTGTTTCAAGTCCTGAATCGAGGGACCACCGCTGGCACCACACAGCTATAGCTGTATAACGACAGGAGTGCTGCCTGACCTTTTTCTATGGATATATATATATATATATATATATATATTTTTTATTTTTTTATTTTATTTTTTTACACTTATACACTCCACAAAAGACTTTAGAACATATAACTGCACCGCTGAACGGCAAATATATTTTTCTTTTGCCACTAATACATGACAAAAAGGGCTTTAGAACATATGACTGCACCACTGAATGGCAAATAGGCCCTTATTTTTTTTCCACTTATACACTCCACAAAAGGCTTTAGAACATATAACTGCACCACTGAGCAGCAAATATATTTTTCTTTTGCCACTAATACACAACAAAAAGGGCTTTAGAACATATAACTGCACTGCTGAACGGCCCCAAAAAATATTTTGCCACTAATACACGACAAAAGGACTTTAGAACATATAACTGCACTGCTGAACAGCAAATATATTTTTCTTTTGCCGCTAATACACGCCAAAAAGGGCTGTAATTTTTGCACTTCACCAGACAACGGCTAATAAGCCCTTTTTTCCCACTAATACAAGCCAAAAAATGCTTTAGAACATATAACTTGTGGGGACCCGCTCTGGTAGACAGGATTAGCGGATGCAATATAGTGGCAACAAGTTCTTTGGATCTAACAGTTCAGTGTTTTATTCACACTTTAGGCAAGTGACAAAACAAGCAGTCATATTCAAACAAAAAAATCACCTTGCGGTGTTGGTGGTAATTCACACCATGCGGCAATTCTGCCTCAAAGAGTCCTTACTTATAGCAGCACCAACCTGTTTTTAAAACAGGTAGCAAGCCTTCATCCAGACACAAGGTTCCCAGATCCCAACACAGAGACATGGATTCGGAGCCCAGCTGCCTATTTAAGCTGCCAAAACCCAGACCAGCATTTATAATCTGGTTCGGCATTTGAATTCACCTGGCTGTAAATCCGCCCATCAGCACATGCCCCAGACCGAATCTCTCACTCTGTCACAAACTGTACCGCACAAGGGCAAATAAGACATAGAAATATTTCCTTGTAATAAACCCTGTTAATGACTGTATCAAACAGCACTTGCACCCCAATAACAAGAACACTTTGCTGGAATTACAGAGCTGTATAATTTGTCAAATTTGTCAAATCATTAATCAGACTGCACATGGAGTGTTGTATACAATTTTGGGCACCTGTGCCCAACTGTATCTCATCTTGTATTCAGGCTAGAGGCAGGCCAACAGGTACTAGGGCCCATTTTGTATTGTACATTTTTACCCAATAAACTTATCCTTTTGCCCTAATATTGTAATCATTTACATATATCATCCTTACATTCACACATCTAAAGTTTCATTTGATTCCAACAACTCCATATTGGTGTATTACTTGGTATGTTATTATTTTTTTGTACATGACAAAATATGGAGATATGACTTCGGCTACTTTCACTTCTGCGTTTTCCTTTCGGATATTGAGATCCATCATAGAGAAAATCGCCTTTTGTCACCATTCATTGTCAATGGGAAAAAACTGAACTGAATGGAACGGAACGCACCAGAATGCATTCCGTTCCATTTTGTTGTGTTCCCATGCTATACAATAAAACACTGCAAGCAGCGTTTTTGAGTGCACCATGGAATGCGTAGCAAGATGGATCCGGCATGAGACACAATGTAAGTCAGTGGTGTCATATCCGATTTCTCGGACACAAAAGAGAATGGTTTTAGAGACGGATCCATCATGGCTATTTTAGAGATAATACAATTGGATCCATTCATAACAGATGTAGCCAGTTGTATTATCCTAACGGAAGTGTTTTGCTGATCCATGACGGATCCAGCAAAAACGCAGATGTGAAAGTAGCCAAACTCTATAGGTATTAGGGCTTTAGATCTGTGATGAGCACAACTTATTTACTAAAATTTTCCTCTCCTTTGTTGCATAAAAGTGTTGAGAACAATTGGATATCTGACCTTGTGTTATTGAATGCACCCTTTAGATGGATCTAGTGCACTGTATAAGCAGTTTTAATAAATACTGGAGCAGATATGCTAAACCTTTAGATGGCATAAACTTAGACTGATGGACATTTATCAAAACTGTTGTGCCCATATGCCAGTCTTGATCTCCCTGGCGTGAGATGTGCCTAACTTATTAAGAGGCAGATAGCATAGACTTCAGCTATAACTTACTCCACTTTCTGGAGAAAGTTATAGTAAATTCAACAGGCGATGTGAAGCCCTGGTTGAAAAGTCGCAAATAATGCTGCAAATATTGCATGCACCATCATTTGCTACTTTTTAACACCACAATTTCAAATCAGACTTTCAGTTGCAGAGCGAGGGGCTCATGCATGATGAGCATGGTTTTGTCTTGGTTCCTACCTGTTATTGTGTTGGTCTGTCCAAATAACAAAAAATATGTCTGTAATTCTTTTCTGACATGGGGAAAATTGGCTTCTACCTCACAGTTTTTTTTTTGCCTTCCTCTGGATCAACTTGCAGGATGACAGGCCGAACTGGATGGACAGATGTCTTTTTTCGGCCTTATGTACTATGTTACTATGTTACAATTTGATCTTTCCAATGAACAGAATGATTCCCCATGTAGGAAAAATGGTTCGCATCTATTAAGATTTGTGTTTCATATAGCTGTCTAAAAATAAATGTGTGGGAGGGGGTGGCTGCGGGCAGAAGCCAACAAGTGCATCAGAAAACTGGTACATATTACACCACAGATCTACTTCAGCTCCTGGCACACAGACAGCAGCAAATTTATTAACGGGGTTATCCGGGTATATGTTTTTCCTTTTCTCTGTGCTTCCCCTATTAGGCTCTACAACCTACTAATGTACTTGCACTACATTTTCTGTCTCACTCCACATGACTGTGACCTATGTGGAGTCTGTATTTCCTTTGACTTAACGAACAGGCCTCCCATTATCCCCTCTGTCAGAATACCCCCCGTATGGCTGTGATGTCAGATGCACCTGATCTTGGAATGGGCTGGTCAACGCTCTCAATCCACAAGCAGGATAGGCGAAGTGCACTGCTTGTCTTATCAAAGCTGCGTGGGAAGAAACATTAGGAGGAGTCAGCAAGAGGGTGATGGCAGGTGTAGTGGGTGGAGTGTTCGGCCCAGTGAAGGGTGTAGTAGGCATTTATATTTCTGACTGATCTCGTAGTACACAGCATTATGGGAAGTGTGGCCGAAGCTCATCTACACCCACAAACCGGGAGTTCGGGTTATAAACAATGAAGCTCAGGGGGAGCATGGAGATTGAAGTGAAGAATTAGGAAAAGTTGAAAAGCATTTTTGTGGTCCTATGGTTTTTCTTGATTCTTTTCAAGAGCACAGCTCTTTTCTGGTATCGTGCCAACACCTTTTCTATAGGGGAAACATGCAATGTAGAAAATACTAGTGGTTAGCCACACTGTGTACAAGAAACTCCAGAAAAAAGTCCACAAAAAATGCAGGTGGAAAAAAATTGCCTGAGGTTATTCTGGATCTTTCCACTGGGAAAGAATGCCAGATTCATGTGTATAAGGACCCTTACTCCGTAATGGACCACTTGAACTAAAGAGATGCGTGCAATTGTTAAGACAACAAGAATGCATAAATATAGAAAATTCTGAATGTAACCTTGGAGAGGTAATTAAATTAAAAAGCAATCCTTTAGATGAATGAATTATATGGTTGATTTAGCTTTATATTGCTTGTCAACACTGTCTACGTCTTGTCTGCGTTCACAATACTTTTACAATAAAAAGTGGTTTTGTAAGACCAGCAGGTCAGCCTTGAGGATATGCAAACGAACCATGCATTTTATGTGTAGCAGACATGTAATGTTGATGACAGGAATGCTCTGTGGGCGAAAGATATGTCAGAATTACAAAATAAATACATTTCTACAAAGGAGGAGAGAAAAATGCCTAAACATGCTATAGAATTAAAGCATTTGAAGTATGTAAGTGCGCACATATGGGACTAAATGGCAAAGAGCATCTGTTGGGTCCACACATGTTTATTGTGTTCTGCTTAGGTGGCTCTAGCACCGCATGACAGCATGTTTTCAGTGATTGTGTTGGATTATGGAAATTATACTGTCTGGTGTATAGTGTGTCTATCAAGTCTAATAACAATTAACATGAAAAATGTAAAACAAGGAACATAAAGGAAGTATGCTTCAGTGTATAAGTGCACAAAGTATAATAAATCATAACCAAACTGACCTGGAATATGCAAATTAGCACCCCTAGCTAAGATAAGAGAATTAAATTCATGTGTACATTAAATAGAAATTTACCATGGCTCCTATTCTAGATACTAGAAAGAAATATTTGTATTTTCACTCTCACTGATCAGATACTTAGAATGCCAGGATTTATATACTGTATCGTACCAGTTTCATCAATGCTTTATGAAAATGTCATGTTAATATGATGTCATATGTTTATACGATTGGCAGCCATGTGGTATATAGTTGGATAATCAAAACCCCAACAGTAATTACTATAACTATCCCCAGACGGTTGCCTTGATAAAGGATTCACTTTTGCATTAAAGGGGTATTCCGGTTAGTTAGAAGTTATCCTCTATCCCCCACGTATCACAGATCACATCTAATTACTTTGGTCAATGCACGGTGGCCCAGTGGTTACTTGGGGCACAGGGGTCCTAGGTTCAAATACAACCAAGGACAAAATGTGCATGGAGTTTGTATGTTCTCCCCGTGTTTGCATGGTTTCCCCCAGGTACTCCGGTTTCTTCCCACACTCCAAACACATACTGATAGTGAACTTGGATTGTGAGCTCCACATGATAATGTGCATAAAGAGCTGCGGAATATGTCAGTGCTATATAAGTGAGTAAAAGAAATCTAATAGCTAATGCATTGTTTAAAAGGGTTAGATTAAGTTATCCCCTATCCACAGAATAACTGTCAGATTGGTGGAGGTCCTACCCCTGGGACCCCCAGTGATCACAAGAACAGGGGCCTCATAAACCTCTGCATAAACCTCTGCAGCCCTGTGAAATGAACGGAGCTGGCGGTCAGGCCCCTCCATTCCTTTCTATGGGGATTCTGGAGATAGCCGAGCGCTGTACTCCGCTATATATCCGGAACTCCCCTAGAAATTAATGGCGGCCACGTGCATGTGCTACTGGATGTATTGCTCATTTCAGGGGGCTGCAACTGTAGGATCCCTGCCGATCTAGTAGTTATCCCTTATCCTGTGGATAGGGGATAACTTAATCTAACCGGAATACCCCTTGAAGCAACGCATTAGCTGTTAAGATTTATTTTACACACATTATCATTGTTTGCTGTCCTCAGTGGGGCTCACAATCCAAGTTCATGATCAGTACAGATGGAGCAGGGTTAGCACTCAAACTTTTAATTCAAATTTCTTAAATCATCGTGTTATCTTGAAACAAAAGCCATTGAAAAGCAATTGAAGGTGTTTGCTTAATTTAGATAATAAATCTCAGAAAGCATGAATGTTAACTTTACTACATCGGTATGTCTTTGGGGTGTGGGAGGAAACCCACACAAAGACCGGGAGAACATACAAAATCCATACACATGTTTGTCTTTGGTTGGATTCCAACGTAGGACCGCAGAGCTGCAAGGCACCCACAACCACTGAGCCACCGTACATTGACAAAAGTAATTAGATGTGATCTATGATACATTTCAGATAAAAGTTCACCTTTTCTGCCTACATGGGACAGGGCAGTTACTTTCGAAGCGCATTTGTTAACGTTACAGAAGTCTCTTAAAAGGCTAATAATTTTTTGCATAAAAATTTTTGGTTTCTCATTACACATACAGTGTATATATATGTAGCAGATAGAAAAAACTATGGTTTGAATTACTAATGTCTAGGAAGAAGCAGCTAATCAATACTTTACATCTAATTATATATATAGCATCTGTCAGCAGATTTGTACCTATGAAATTGAAGGCATCTGTGTTGGTCCCATGTTTATATGTGCCCAAATTGCTAAGAAAAATGATCCTTTGATATATGCAAATGAGCTTCTAGGAGCAACCGAGGTGTTGCCCTTTATCCTGGAGACTCCGTTCTCTCTGCAACTCCCACACCCTCTGCACTTTGATTACATGGTCAGGCTGTGAAAACATCATGCCTGGCCCTCACTTTTCCTAAAGTCAATCAAGATGCAGAGGGCACAACAGTTGCAGACAGAGCTGAGCCTCTAGGTGTAACGGCAACACCCCCGTGGCTCCTAGAGGCTCATTTGCATATATTAAGACACTTTTCTCAGCAATGCGGGCACATATGAACGTGGGACCAACACAGATTCCTTCACCTGCCAAGCGCACATACAGGTCAGCCAGTTTCATAGGTACAAATAAGCTGACAGATGCCTTTTAATCATAGCCAAAAGGAAGGATTTTCTCTGACCAAAAACCTTCCCATGCATAATGCACATCTCATATACAGGTGAAACTCGAAAAATTTGAATATCGTGAAAAAGTCCATTTATTTCAGTAATGCTAATTAAAAAGAATTGCATTAATGCAGCTTAAAATTAGAGTTTTGTGAAAAGGTTCAATATTCTAGGCTCAAAGTGTCAGACTCTAGTCAGCTAATTAATCCATATCCCCTGAGCAAAGGGTACCTCAAAATTGTGACTTTGGGGTTTCATAAGTTGTAAGCCATAATCATCCAAATTATACCAAATAAAGGCTTGAAATATCTCGCTTTCCATGTAATGAGCCTGTCTCATATGTTAGGTTCACCTTTTAAGTTGTATTACTGAAATAAATGAACTTTGCACGATATTCAAATTTTTCGAGTTTCACCTGTATAGTACAGATTTGGTGTGCCCTCAAAATAACTCAACACACAGCCATTAATGTCTAAACAGCTGGCAACAAAAGCGAGTACAACCCTAAGTGAAAATAGCCAAATTGTGCCCAAAGTGTCAATATTTTGTGTGGCCACACAAAAGCTCAATAGGGTTTAGTCAATTAGGAAGGACTGGTTACTCAGAGATGTGCGTTTCATACTGCTGCTAGATAGTGAAAAGTTTATGTTCCAATAAAAAAAATCTGCAACCAAATCCACAAAACGCAGCAACAACCTAATTTTGTCTATGAAAAAACAAAACTCAAGTTTCTACAGTTCATAAATGTCGTATAGGCTTATTGCCATCACCTCCAGGATCAATAACAATATATTTTACTGCAAACTCTGAGCAGTTTTCCCATTTTCTACTTCTAAAAACCATACCATGCATTATTAATAAATGCATTATGCTGCAATAACAGCAATAATATTTTTTCGGGTCTTTTGGTGTTACTGAGCTCGCCGATGCATTCCTTCTTTTTAAGAATGTTCTAAACAGTTGTTTTGGCCACGCCTAATGTTTTTGCTATCTCTCTGATGGGTTTGTTTAGGTTTTTCAGCCTAATGATGGCTTGCTTCACTGATAGTGACAGCTCTTTGGATCTCATCTTGAGCGTTGACAGCAACAGATTCCAAATGCAAATAGCACACTTAAAATGAACTCTGGACCTTTTATCTGCTCATTGTAATTGGGATAATGAGGGAATAACACACCTGGCCATGGAACAGCTAAGAAGTCATTGTCTCATTACTTTTGGTCCCACCTGATTTGGATGTAAATACCCTCAAATTAAAGCTGACAGTCTGCAGATAAAGCACATCTTGTTCATTTCATTTCAAATCCATTGTGGTGGTGTATAGAGCCAAAAATGTTAGAATTGTGTTGATGTCCCAATATTTCTGGACCGGACTGTATATTTTCAAACCCTTTTCTCTGACACTTGATATTTATCTCTAGGGACCCCCTATTTCCCAGTTGATTAGATGTGATTTGGAGAGACACACCCTTGTCTATCTAAGGTATCACAGCTGACAATGCATATCATAGTAAAAACCAAGTATCAGTAGGAAAGAATTGCTCGTAGAGCTCAGATACAGGATTATGTGGATGTACAGTCGTGGCCAAAAGTTTTGAGAATGACACAAATATTAGTTTTCACAAAGTTTGCTGCTAAACTGCTTTTAGATCTTTGTTTCAGTTGTTTCTGTGATGTAGTGAAATATAATTACACGCACTTCATACGTTTCAAAGGCTTTTTTCGACAATTGCATGACATTTATGCAAAGAGTCAGTATTTGCAGTGTTGGCCCTTCTTTTTCAGGACCTCTGCAATTCGACTGGGCATGCTCTCAATCAACTTCTGGGCCAATTCCTGACTGATAACAACGTATTCTTTCATAATCACTTCTTGGAGTATGTCAGAATTAGTGGGGTTTTGTTTGACCACAAGTTCTCAATGGGATTAAGATCTGGGTAGTTTCCAGGCCATGGACCAAAAAAGTCAACTTTTTTGTCCCAGAGCCACTTAGTTATCACTCTTGCCTTATGGCACGGTGCTCCATCGTGCTGGAAAATGCATTGTTCTTCACCAAACTGTTGGATTGTTGGAAGAAGTTGCTGTTGGAGGGTGTTTTGGTACCAATCTTTATTCATGGCTGTGTTTTTGGGCAAAATTGTCAGTGAGCCGACTCCCTTGGATGAGAAGCAACCCCACACATAAATGGTCTCAGGATGCTTTACTGTTGGCATGACACAGGACTGATGGTAGCGCTCACCTTTTCTTCTCCGGACAAACCTTTTTCCTGATGCCCAAACAATCGGAAAGAGGCTTCATTGGAGAATATGACTTTGCCCCAGTCCTCAGCAGTCCATTCACCATATTTTCTGCAGAAGATCAATCTGTCCCTGATGTTTTTTTTTGGGAGAGAAGTGGCTTCTTTGCTGCCCTTCTTGACACCAGGCCATCTTCCAAAAGTCTTCACCTTACTGTGCTGGCAGATGCGCTCACACCTGCCTGCTGCCATTCCTGAGCAAGCTCTGCACTGGTGGCACTCCAATCCCGCAGCTGAATCCTCTTTAGGAGACGATCCTGGCGCTTGCTGGACTTTCTTGGACGCCCTGAAGCCTTCTTAACAAGAATTGAACCTCTTTCCTTGAAGTTCTTGATGATCCTATAAATTGTTGATTGAGGTGCCATCTTAGTAGCCACAATATCCTTGCCTGTGAAGCCATTTTTATGCAACACAATGATGGCTGCACGCGTTTCTTTGCAGGTCACCATGGTTAACAATGGAAGAACAATGATTTCAAGCATCACCCTCCTTTTAACAGGTCAAGTCTGCCATTTTAACCCAATCAGCCTGACATAATGATCTCCAGCCTTGTGCTCATCAACATTCTCACCTGAGTTAATAAGACGATTACTGAAATGATCTCAGCAGGTCCTTTAATAACATAGTACATAAGACCGGAAAAAGACATTTGTCCGTCCAGTTCGGCCTGTTATCCTGCAAGTTGATCCAGAGGAAGGCAAAAAAAAAACTGTGAGGTAGAAGCCAATTTTCCCCCACTTTAGGGGAATAAAAAATTCCTTCCAGACTCCAATCAGGCAATCGGAATAACTCCCTGGATCAACGACCCCTCTCTAGCTATAGCCTGTAATATTATTACGCTCCAGAAACACATCCAGGCCCCTCTTGAATTCCTTTATTGTACTCACCATCACCACCTCCTCAGGCAGAGAGTTCCATAGTCTCACTGCTCTTACCGTAAAGAATCCTTTTCTATGTTTGTGTACAAACCTTCTTGCCTCCAGACGCAGAGGATGTCCCCACGTCACAGTCACAGTCCTGGGGATAAATAGCTGAAGGGATAGATCTCTGTACTGACCCCTGATATATTTATACATATTTATTAGATCTCCCCTCAGTCGTCTTTTTTCTAAAGTGAATAGCCCTAATTTTAATAATCTTTCAGGGTACTGTAGTTGCCCCATTCCAGTTATTACTTTAGTTGCCCTCCTCTGAACCTTCTCCAGCTCTGCTATGTCTGCCTTGTTTACAGGAGCCCAGAACTGTACACAGTACTCCATGTGTTGTCTGACTAGCGATTTGTAGTGGTAGGACTATGTTCTTATCACCGGCATCTATGCCCCTTCTGATGCAACCCATTATCTTATTGGCCTTGGCAGCAGCTGCCTGACACTGGTTTTTGCAGCTTAGTTTGCTGTTTATTAAAATTCCTAGATCCTTTTCCATGTCAGTGTTACCAAGTGTTTTACCATTTAGTATGTACGGGTGACTTGCATTTTTCCTTCCCATGTGCATAACTTTACATTTATCAGTGTTAAACCTCATCTGCCACTTATCTGCCCAAGCCTCCAATCTATCCAGATCCCCCTGTAGTAGTATACTGTCTTCATCAGTGTAAATTACTTTACACAGTTTAGTGTCATCTGCGAAAATGGATACTTTACTATGCAAGCCTTCTACAAGATCATTAATAAATATATTGAAGAGAATAGGGCCCAATACTGGCCCCTGAGGTACCCCACTAGTGACAGTGACCCAATCTGAGTGTGTACCGTTAATAACCACCCTCTGTTTTCTATCACTGAGCCAGTTACTTACCCACATACAGATGTTTTCTCCCAGTCCGAGCATTCTCATTTTATATACTAACCTTTTATGTGGTACAGTGTCAAATGCTTTGGAGAAGTCCAGATATACGACATCCATTGATTCTCCACTGTCAAGTCTAGAACTTACCTCCTCATAGAAACTGATTAAATTAGTGACAGCAATGAAATGCAGTGGAAAGGTTTTTTGGGGGATTACGTTAATTTTCATGGCAAAGAAGCACTATGCAATTCATCTGATCACTCTTTATAACTTTCTGGAGTATATGCAAATTGCTATTATAAAATCTTAAGCAGCAACTTTTCCAATTTCCAATATTTATGTAATTCTCAAAACTTTTGGCCACGACTGTACAGATATGGAGAGAGGTACAAATACATTTCTGGAATGGAGGAATATTGGAACAACCAGGACCCTTCCTAGAGCTGCCCCATCTCCCAAACTAAGTATTTGGGGGAAAAGGGTCTTGGTAAGAGAGGTGACCAACAACCCAATGGTCACTCTAGCTGAGCTAGAAGGTCAACCATCACTACAGCACTCCAATATGGACTTTATGTCAGAGTGGCAAGAATGAAGTATCTACTCCGTTTAAAGCCCCTCTGGAGTTGGCTAAAAAAAACACATAGAGGACTCTCTGTCAGAAACAAGATTCTCTGGTCTGATGGAACGAGAATTTAACTGGCTTCAATTCTAAGCTTCATGCCTGTGGAAAACCAGGCACTGCTCATCACCTGCCCAGTACAGTACAGTGAAGGATGGGGGTGGAAGCATCATGCTGTAGTGGTGTTTTTCAGTGGCTGGGACAGAGAGACAGGTCAGTGTTAAGTGAAAACTGAATGGAGCAAAGTGCAGAGATATTCTTAACCTCTCCAAGACAGAGACAGTTTTCATCTTAATAATCAGGAGGATTTTTGCAAATCTGACGTATCATTTTATGTGGTAATAACTTTGGAATGCTTTTACTTATCCAAGCGATCCTGAAAGTGTTTTTCTCGTGACACATTATACTTCATAGTATATAACATAGTAACATAGTATATAAGGCAAAAAAAAAAACATTTGTCCATCCAGTTCGGCTTGTTATCCTACAGGTTGATCCAGAGGAAGGCAAAAAAAAAAACAAACCTGTAAAGTAGAAGACAATTTTCCCCACTTAAGGGGAAAAAAATTCCTTCCCGACTCCAGCCAGGCAATCAGAATAACTCCCTGGATCAACAACCCCTCTCTAGTAGCTATAGCCTGTAATATTATTACGCTCCAGAAATACATCCAGGTCCTTCTTGAACTCTTTTAGTGAACTCATCGTCACCACCTCCTTAGGCAGTGAGTTCCATAGTCTCACTGCTCTTACCGTAAAGAATCCTCTTATATATTTGTGTACAAACCTTCTTTCTTCCAGACGCAGAGCATGTCCCTTTGTCACAGTCACAGTCCTGGGGATAAATAGATGATGGGAGAGATCTCTATACTGACCCCTGATATATTTATACATAGTTATTAGATCTCCCCTGAGTTGTCTTTTTTCTAAAGTGAATAATTCCCTAATTTTGATAATCTTTCAGGGTACTGTAGTCCCCCCATTCCAGTTATTACTTTAGTTGCCCTCCTCTGAACCCTCTCCAGCTCTGCTATGTCTGCCTTATTCACAGGAGCCCAGAACTGTATACAGTACTCCATGTGTGGTCTGACTAGTGATTTGTACAGTGGTAGGACTATGTTCTCATCACGGGCATCTATGCCCCTTTTTGATGCAACCCATTATCTTATTGGCCTTGGCAGCAGCCGCCTGACACTGGTTTTTACAGCTTAGTTTGCTGTTCACTAAAATTCCTAGGTTTGTGGACCGCACATCGCCGGCACTTAATAGAAAATGCCTATTCTTGCCGCAATTGCGAACAAGAATAGGACATGTTCTATTTTTTTTCGGGAATGGAATTGCAGACCCGGAAGTGCGGATCCACAATTCCGGATCCGGGCAGCACATCATGCAGCCCCATAGAAATGATTGGGTCTGCAATTCCGTTCCGCAAAATGCGGAACAGAATTGAGGATGTGTGGAAAGACCCTTACAGGAAGACACAGTACATATCTTTCATGGTCCACTGGATCACTGTTTTGTTTCAGTAGTGGCGAGGCAGCACTGCAGCAACAAGGCCAAGTCCTATTCACACTTCTACACTGTCAGTCTGGTTCCCACACCAGGCACTTATTTGCGTCCTCTACATTCTCCTCCTTAGACATCCTCTTGTCCCCAACAGAAGCAAGGCAGATGGTCGCTCCCTCTCCTATCATATGTGTAAAGTGAAGCACTGCCATGCCATGTTATAGCCGATTGTCCTGGGCATTGGTAGCCACACAGTCGATCAGTTGATAAAGTGTATCAATTAGCAAACATACTGCTGTCAGTCTCCCTGCCAACTCCAACTGTGCAAGGTGGTCAGTGACAATGGCAAAAACCTTGTAGCCGTGCTGCCTTTGGGGGAAATAACACATGCCCCTGGCATGGCCCATGTGATCAATTTAGCTTTGCAACATTTTTTTTTTAAAGTACAGTGGCTGGCAGAGGGTTCTGGCCATGTCCAGGGGACTGTCCTCGCATTTCAGCCATTCATACGTGGCAAGGAAATCCTCTTGAACTTGCAGCGACAGAGCGGTTTGGCATTGCACCATTTGATCCCAGTCACTGGAATTCCACCTTGCATATGCTAGAGCATCTGTATGAGCAGTGTAAACCAGTGCACCAGACCACCTCAGCAGGGAGCATGCATTATTTTGAGGTTAGGCAGTGGCAGCCTTTCATGTGTATGTGTCATGCACTCAGGCCCTTTGAAGAGGCCACCAGATTTGTCAGTTAACACAACTGCAGCATGAACAATGTCACCCCCCTGAGAGCAGACTCTCATGCTGATGCAACAAGGAAAAGCGGAAGAGGAACAGATTCTGTCTCTTTCCTTTGTGTAGTTGTTGGGAACCCACATGGTCAAAGTCCTACTGGAGGAGGAGTCGGAGTTTATGGTGGAGCTGGAGGCCATGACGATTAATCATTGCAGTGGGGATATACTGAAATTTCTGCAAGGGTGATATTGAATGGAGAATATTCCGATAACATACACATTGGCAGAGGGGTTAGACAGGGTTGACCCCTCTGCTATTTGCCATAGCCATGGAGCCGTTAGCTGATATGATTAGGCAAGATAAAGAAATTGTGGGATTCAGGTTCGGTGACCATGAAGAAAAAATTGCTCTATATGCAGACAACATTATGTTGTTTGTGGGATCCCATGGATCACTTACTAAGATTTTCCAGGTATTTGACTATTATAGTAAATATGCTGGACTTAATATAAACTGGTCTAAATCGGCCTGTGTCCCGATTGATCTTAGGAACGATTTAATACCGGGATCAATGGAAATTAAGAGTATTAACAAACCCGTTAAATATCTAGGAATTCAAATAACTCCAAAACCCAAGGATTACGTTCAGTTGAATGTGGTCCCCAAAATACAGGAAATTAGTAAGAAAATAGATGCATGGAAAAGACTATATGTCTCGATGGCAGGTCATATTTCATTGTTGAAAATGTGTCTATTACCCTCCCTGAACTATATTTTGTGGAATGCACCGGTAATAATCCCCAAAAGAATTTTTAAAATAATAGCTAGTCTTTTAACGGATTTGATATGGCAAGGTAAAAAACTGAGGATAAGAGCACAAATATTGTGCATCCACGAGAGGGAGGGTGGATTATCAGCTCCGGATTTGGAACTCTATTTTATCTCTGGCCACATTAAAAACATGATAACATGGAGCAATTTGCAAAGATATAAGACCATGATAACAGGGATTAATAAAAGGTTGGATAACTGTAGTATTTTCCAATTAGTCGAAGCTAGCATTTTGGTACAACAGCAATCCAGTAAAATACCGTTATTTGAGCTGTTGGCTAAAGCTTGGAAGGAAGCAAGAGAACTGTGGCCCCAGAATGGATTTCATGCTGACACCTTATTGTGGGATAATACTCACCATATAGAATTAAAGTCAATCGAACAGAAAATTTGGTGGAAATATGGAATTTTCAAATTGGACCAGGTATGGAAAGAGGGGGATATAATTCCATATGAAGATCTTAAAAAGGAGTATGGAATGGGCAACAAAGATTTGAGGCTTTTCTATTTACAACTGAAACAAGCTCTGCAAGCAATGTTAGGAAAAGGAACACAAATTGCTACCCTTCCACGACCTTTAGCCAATATCTCCAAACTAACAGCAGGGGGGAAATTGGTTTCTAAAATATATGAATGTTTGTTACATCAAAAGGCTAAGAAAAGAGCAGTTAATAGCCTAGTGCATAAATGGCAAGATGTTTTAAATTCCCAACGGGAAGAGTTCTGGGAATTGGCTATACAGGCAAAAAACAGGGTTTCAAATAATTTCTCCCATAGAATTACTCAATTTAATATATTATATTGTTTATACTACTCTCCTATGGTTTTAATGAAATGCTATTAATCCAAACAATTTAGCTGTCAAAAATGCGGGGAGGTAGGAGTGGACGATGTGCATATACTTTGGACATGCATAAAGATTCAAGAGTTTTGGGAAAAGGTAAATGAAAGAATAGAGAAATATAATTTGTTTAAAGTTCCTAGGCATTTTGAAACATGTATTTTGGGGGTGATGGATAAAATAGATACCCCTAAACATCGAGACATAGCATCTAAACTCTTATTTCAGGCTAGGAATTGTATTATTGGACATTGGGGAGGTAGTGTTGCCCCCACGGTCAAGGAATGGGAGAACCTCACTAGAGTCTCGCTCGCCAGAGAGGAATTTCACTTGGTAACTATTAAGAATGGTTAAAATAGTTGCTGCTCCTGGGGACGGCAGTTACGAAGAGTGGAGGCCTGGGGGTGGGAGAGAGAGAAGGAGAAAGGAAAGGGAATTCCCCCCCCCTTTCCAGGGGGGGGGGAGCAGCCAGCGGGTAATGGGGGGGGGGGGGGAGAGAAATATGTAAACTGTAGATATACTGTTTAGAATGTAAAACAAAATCAAATGATTGTTGAAGATTTAGTAAGAATTTTTGTAAAAATAATAAAGACTATTAAAAAAAATTTAAATAAAAAATCATTGCAGTGGGGGACAAAGCGGGAAAGAATTTGGTCTTTTGGCTCACTATCACGCTGTATGCTTGCCTGCTTACATATTGACAGGCATATTGTTAGCATGAAGCAATCTGATAACTGGATACCCATGCTTTTAGACACTTGCTGTCCAATCAAATTTTTGGAATGTTAACTTTTTTATTTGATTTTGGTTTTACACAATAAAAGCATTTTTTTTTAAAAATAAATCATGTTTTTGTGTCTCCATTTTCTGAAAGCCATATTTTTTTTATTTTTGGGGAATTGTCTCATATAGGGCCTCATTTTTTCAAAATTAGTTGATGGATTGGTACTATTTTGGTCTATATTGGACTTTTTGATCACTTGGCATTACGCCTTTTTTGCTGTAAGGTGACAAAAGATGGCTTTTTGGCAATTGTTTTTTAATTTTTTTACTCCATTCACCTTAGGCGATACTTAATATGTCTATTTTTATTTATTTATTTTGGCCTTACACAATTAAAGCATTTTTGAAAAAAAATAATCATGTTTTTGTATCTCCATTTTCTGAAAGCCATATTTTTTTTTTATGGGGGGGTGATTGTCTCATGTCTCAATGGTGTTCACCGTGCGGTAAAAGTAACATGATCTTTCTTTTTATAGATCAGGTAGTTACAGATGCGGCAATATCAAACGTGTAGTGTATTTAATTTTTTTTAATCAATTATAAATGTGTGGCTATAAGAATAAATCATTTTTATTTATTTTTTTACTTTTTTTGGACCCCGACCCACTTGGTTCTTGAAGATCCAGCGGGTGTGATAGCTTTTCAGTACATTGTATAGTGTAATGCAGTGTATTTTCATTTACACTAAGCCTGATCAGGCTGCTGCTTTTGGCAGGAACCTGTCAGGCTGAGATATACCATAGCAAGCCGGACACCTGTGAAGGCCTCCTGTTGCCACGGTAACCATCAGGACACTGCCACAGCAGTGCAGCGACCCGATGGGGGAGGGAGCTCCATCCCTCTGTTAACCCTTTAACCATCGTGCCGCTGCCATGCAGGTACATTGTGGTGGTTTAAGGGGTTACTTTAATCAGCCATATTGACAACGTATAAGACAATAGAGATTGAAAAGCAGATCCATGATAGTGAATTCACCTGTCAGCGAAATGCAAATATGATGTATTGTAACATATTGTTTAACACAGTGACAGGTTAGGTTATTTCCACATCTGCACTTTCCCTTTCCTCTATTGATGTCCGTCATAGGATCTCAATAGCGGGGGAAACCGCTTTAGTTTCTGAACGAAACTGAATGCACCAGAATGCATTCCGTTCCTTTGGGTTGTGTCACCATTGCAGACAGGATAACTCTGCAAGCCGCATTTTTCTGTCTGTGATCTGGTACGGAGCAAGAAGGATCTCAGACACAATAGAAAACCGATCCATCCCCCATTGACTTTCAATGGTGTTCATGATGGATCGGTCATTGCTATTTTAAAGATAATAGAACCAGATCCCTTCATAACGGATGCAGACGGTTGTATTATTACGATGGAAGCGTTTTTGCTGATCCATGACGGCTCCAGCAAAAACGCTGGTGTGAAAGTAGCCTTAGTAGTTGTTCTCAGTGGGTTTTTGCTGAGACCTCTAAAATTGCTAAAATGAAGCTCCAGAAGTGCTCATCTGTTCAGACTGGAGTACGCGTTCAATAGAAAGTTTATCAAGGAATTTACCATGAGGAAAAATTTAACTTTTTTGGCAGATTTTCCATTTGAATCAATTTTTCCAGTTACAAATCAAGTGTTAACAGCCAAACAAAACTCAATATTTATGGCCCTGATTCTGTACTTTACAGAAACACCCCATATGTGGTCGTAAACTGCTGTACAGGCACACAGTATTGCTCAAAAGGAAAGGAACGCCATATGGTTTTTGGGAAGCAGATTTCACTAGGATAATTTTAAGCTGCCATGTCACATTTGAAGACCCCCTGATGCAGCCCTAGAGTAGAAACTCAAAAAAAGTGAGCCCATTTTAGAAACTACACCCCTCAAGGTATACAAAACTGATTTTACTAACTTTAACCCTTTAGGTGTTCCACAAGAATTGATGGAAAATAGAGATAAAATTTCTGAATTTCACTTTTTGGGCTGATTTTCCATTTTAATCAATTTTTTTCAGTTAAAAAACAAGCGTTAACAGCCAAACAAAACTCAATATTTAAGGTCCTTATTCTTTAGTTTACAGAAACACCCCCTATGTGGTCGTAAACTGCTGTACGGGCACACGGTATTGCGCAGAAGGAAAGGAACGCTATACGGTTTTTGGAAGGCAGATTTTGCTGGACTGGTTTTTTGACACCATGTCCCATTTGAAGCCCCCCTAGAGTAGAAACTCCAAAAAAGTTACCCCATTTTGGAAACTACGGGATAAGGTGTCAGTTTTGTTGGTACTATATTAGGGTACATATGATTTTTGGTTGCTCTATATTACACTTTTTGTGAGGCAAGGTAACAAGAAATAGCTGTTTTGGCACCGTTTTTATTTTTTGTTATTTACAACAATTCATCTGACAGGTTAGATCATGTGGTAGTTTTATAGATCAGGTTGTTACGGATGCAACAATACCAAATACGACTACTTAAAAAAGGATTTTATAGTGTCTCCACACTCTGAAAGCCGTAGTTTTATTTATTTTTTGGACGACTGTCTTGTGTAGGGGCAAATTTTTTGGGGGATGAGATGACAGTTTGATTGGTACTATTTTGGGGTGCGTATGACTTTTTGATTGCTTGCTATTACACTTTTTGTGATGTAAGCTGACAAGAAATGGCTTTTTTAACACAGTTTTTATTTTTATTTTTTACCGGTATTTACCTGAGGGGTTAGGTCATGTGATATTTTTATAGAGAAGGTTCTTACGGATGCAGCAATACCTAATATGTATATTTTTTTATTTGCTTAAGTTTTACACAATAACAGCATTTTTAAACCCCCCAAAAAACTGATGTTTTAGTGTCTCCATATTATGAGCCATAGTTTATTTATTTTATGGGCGATTGTCTCAGGTAGGGGCTCATTTTTTGTGGGATGAGGTGACGGTTAGATTGGTACTATTTTGGCGGGAATATGTCTTTTTGATCGCTTGGTGTAGTACTTTTAGTGATGTAAGGTGACAAAAAAAATTGTTTATTTAGCACAGTTTTTATTTTATTTTTTTAACGGTGTTCATCTGAGGGGTTAGGTCATTTCATTTGTTTATAGAGCCGGTTGATACGGACGCGGCGATACCAAATATGTCAACTTTTCTTTTTTTCCCTATTTTTAAAGGGGGGGGGGACTTTTAATTTTTTGGGGGAAAACTTTATTTTGTCAACTTTTGGGACTTCAACTTTTGGGGGTCTGATCCCCTTTACAATGCATTCCAATATTTTTGTATTGGAATGCATTGGCTGTAAGTGTAATACAGTGTGTATAACACATACAGCTTCCTGCCTATGAGATCCAGGGGGCTGTGTTTACTATACAATGCATAGATGTATTAATTATTTCTATTGGAGATATCCAGTCAAGTCAAGTTTTTAGGGTAAATTCACAATATTAGTATCACTGCCCCCTCACTGAGAAACCAGCCTTTAAAAGCAGTGAAATAACTGACAATTCACCACTGAGGAAGGAGATAGCTTCTTTGAAACGCGTCTGGTGACAATATAAAGAGGGGGGGATAAGATATTGACTGCGGTCAGCTTGAAGATCAGCCATTCATCTATGCTGACAATCCAGCTAATGAGTGATCTACACCAATCCATTTGCCGGCTCCCTGCGGCACAGTGATCAACATTACGAAGTATGTCGGCTGTTTTTTCCGCGGTGAGATCAAAGCAGCGGCTCCCGATCACGTGGGACGCTGCATTAACAATCAAGTTACAGCCAGCAGCCATTGAAACTCAGCTGCTTTCGGGTATGGCAATATCACGCTACAAGAAGGAGCGGTAAAGTATCTGTTACATTGATACAAGTATACAACCAATGAACATTAGACCTATATGTTTTATAAACATCAGCTACCAACATAAGTATACCATCTAGCTGCAGAAAAAAGTATATACCGCTCTGGTCCTAACCTACCTTTGTGTTATATCATATACTTATATACTGTCTTTCTACTTAACCACCTCTAGATCTTGCGTACAAGGAGCAAATTATAAGGGATATTAAGCTATCATTTTTATATTCAATAATATACGCAATATCGGAGGCTCTCAATTAAAGAAAGTATATGAGCCAAACTGCAAATATAGGATCATCTTATGAGAGACTTACATTATTTTGGCGATTAATTATTATATATGAACTATATTGGACATTGAGTTGCGACTGAAAATATATGAGAGACTCATATCCCTTGATGACAAGTTACTTTAGCAATATGATGCGTATTTAAGGCTACTTTCACACTGCCATTTCTGGGTCCGCCTGTGAGATCCGTTTCAAGGCTCTCACAAGCGGCCCCAAACGGATCAGTTTAGCCCCAATGCATTCTGAATGGATAAGGATGTACATCATATATCATAGATATACAGCATGTATTGATTTACAGTTCCATGGAAAATCTAGATAGCAGCCACCACAGATTGAGCATGAGAGTGTAAATTATAAATATTTTGGGGATCCAGGATATTTTATATTTTGGTTGATCATTTTATTTCATTTTATTTTTTGATAATAAATGATGATATATTAACAACTATTTGTGTACTTCTATGCAACACCAGATAACTGAGTGCCCTCCAGTTTATTAACAATTTTTTTTGTCTCCAAATCACACCTCACCACCTGTGCCTTGACCCAATCCCATCCCACCTCATCCCTAACCTCACCACTTAAGTTATCCCTGCCCTAACCCACCCTTTTCAACCTATCGCTAACCACTGACATCTTCCCTGCCTCTTTTACATATGCAACCGCCACACCCATACTCCCCTGGATCCATCCTCTTTATCCAGCTATCATCCTATTTCACTGCTCCCATTTGCATCTAAACTCCTAGAACAGCATGTCCATCTTGAATTTTCCTCTCACCTCACTCACTTTTTGATCAGATGCAATTCGGCTTCAGACCAAATCACTGCACTGAAACTGCCCTAACCAAAGTTGCCAACGATCTGCTAGCTGCCAAAGCTAAATGTCACTACTCTGTGCTCCTCCTTCTTGACATTTCCTCTGCCTTTGACACTGTTTACCACTCTCTCCTCCTACAAATCCTCTCTTCCCTTGGTGTCAAAGCCCTCTCCTGGATCTCCTTGTACCTCAGCAACAGAACCTTCAGCATTTCCCATTCCTACAGTACCTCCTCATCACGCCCCCTCTCTGTTGATGTCCCTCAAGGCTCTGTCCTGGGTCCCCTACTTTTTTCCACTTATACATTCGGCCTGGGACAGCTCATAGAGTCCCATGGCTTCCAATACCACCTCTATGTTGACGACACTCAAATCTACCTCTCCGGCCCAGATGTTTCTTCCCTCCTATCCAGAATCCCAGGGTATCTGTCAGCAATATCTTTATTCTTCTCCTCCCACTTCCTAAAACTCAACATGGAGAAAACTGAATTAATTGTCTTTCTCCCCTGTCACTCAGCCCCCCTACCTGACCTGTCCATCTCAGTTAATAGCACAACACTCTCTCCAGTCTCGCAGACCCACTGCCTTGGGGTAACACTGGATTCTGACCTGCCCTGCCATATATACAAACCCTCACTTCCACCAGCAGTTTCCAACTAAAGAACATCTCTCATATTCGCACCTTCCTCACCCCTGAGTCAACTAAAATACTAGTGCATGCTCTCGTCATCTCCCGCCTGGATTCTTTTCTATTCTCAACTCTGCTGCCAGGTTAATCCACCTCTCCCCTCGTTTCTCCTCTGCCAATCTCTTTACTGGCTCCCCATTGCCCAGGGAATTCAGTTTAAACTACTTACCACTACATACATCTCTGCCCTGCTTTCTCGATACATCCCCACACGTAATGTCAGATCATCACAGGACCTCCTCCTCAGTTCTCCTTTCATTTGGTTCTCACGTGCCTCTCCCCTATTTTGGAACTCACTACCCAACACATCAGGCTCTCCCCCAACATCAAAAGCTTCAAGAGTAACCTGAAAACCCACCTTTTCAGGAAAGCCTACCATCTGCAATGAGCATGCTGCCACCACACAGCCACAAGAGCTGTACCTTGGAACCGAACCAGAGTTCAGAAAATGGGTTTTTTAAGTACAAATTAATTTATGATGTTATTACCCGAAGTCTTGCGAGTCTTCGCGAAGCAATAACTTCGGCTCATCTGAGCCAATACATTCTAATACTGTACGGAGCTCCTGCTCCGTACAGTATTGGAACAAGGTTTTATGCGAATCGACTTCAGATGTTTCATCCAAAGTTGATTCGCTCATCCCTAATTGTAAGCTCTTGCGGGCAGAGTCCGCTACCCCTCTGTACCAGTCTGTTAATAGTTTCTTGTTTACTGTGTTTTTTTATTTCTGTGTAACCCCAGCTGGATATACAGCGCCATGGAATTAATGGCGCTTTAAAATAAACAATAATAATAAATGTCATAGTGAAACGATAAGTTTGACTCAGGCAGTGCGTTGTCTTTCCTTGCTGGTGAAGATGGGCTCAATAGAAAGTCTATAGGTAGAAATGTATCAGTCCTGCCATGCCAGTTTTTGGGCGGAATAAAAGTTGCAAAGACTACATTTGCAACATTTTTCTCCTCCACTCTTCTGAAAAAGAGGTACAAGGAGGGGGTGGGGCCAGAGGGCTCAGCCCATTTTTTTTTTTTAAGCCAGTTTTCTGGCGTAAAAGAAGACTAAAACCGATGCCAGCTAAGGTCTGGCGTATGTGACTGCCAGAGATGTGCCTAATTTATATCAAGGTGTGTGCCTAGTCATAAATTAGGTGCATCTTCTGACAGCGCAGGGGAGATCATAGAGCAGTGTAAAATGCAGGTCTATGATAAGAGACAATCTCTAGTCCGTCTTCAGCACTCCACCTATTGAAACCTTTGATCTGTCACTATGACATACTGTGTCAAAAGTTTTTTTTAACATAGTTACACTTTAACATCCAAATGTAAATGAATAATTTTACTGCATCATGAGGGAGATATACATTGTAAGAGCTCAGATGACATTTCTGCAGCTTACCTTTAGGTCACGTTTGACTCTGGAGCTAAACAATGTTACTTCTTCAGAGGTGGATGGAGCTTCATTATATGGAGGATACTACTACAATAGTGTAGCTGGCTCAGTTTTTGGTAGCAGATGGTAGTATTGACCTAAGCCCAGCTTGACCTGACCTGAATGTCACTTAAAGGGGTTTTCCAGTACTTCCAAACTTATGACCTATCCTCAAGATAGGCCATCAATATCTAATTAGCAGGGATTTGACACCCTGCACCTCCACTGATCAGCTGTTCTGCAGATGCTCCAGCATAAGATACAGTATATCCATCATGATACTAGAACCTGTGCCCAATCATAAGGTATATATCTGTGATAAAGGGAAACAAAGTGACAGCTGCTTACCTAAAATGTTCCCCTGATCTGTTCGTTCTCAGCACTACTTCTTATGATTGGTCAGCAACTATGTCTATCAGTACTCCACCTGAGTGCATCATCTTTTTTGTGAAATATCTTCTGTGTTGCTTGTAACTACAGAAAATTCATCCCTGATGTGCTATTCATATACATATAGACATTTTTTCTAAAGATGAAACTGGCAAGATCATATGTATTATATTTTGTGGCTGTACCCATTCCATTATTTGTCAGTTTAGTTCATCATTTTTTTTCTTCTTTCTCCTGCTTTAGCAAAAGATGCCATTTTCCAGTAAACTGTTCAGGAAAAAGGATTTGACCATACAAGATGTTCTTGATGCTGACAATGAATGTGAACCCACCACTGAACAGACATTAAAACATTACTAAAGTCTTTATGTTGAAGCCAACTTCCATTATGTCATTTATTGTTGTATTTTTAAACAATAAAAGATGATTTTGAAAGTAATCCTTTATTTCCAGTTTTATTACAATGAGGTTTAAAAAATGTTATTAATTATGTATCTATAGTATTCTTCAGCTTGCAGGTTACCAGTGGATACTAGGCCTTTAAATATTAAAAGACATCATTTATGAATATTGAGGCATTATGTCACCCAAGTGAATGTATTTCACTACAGAAACCTCTGAAACCTACTTCAGATTATTAATTTTTTCTCCAAAATTACCATAGCTCCACTTCCAGGCTTTGTGGCAAACAGGCTTTGTTTCTGAAGTGCTGATCGACGGCTATCTGTTTTGTAATACATATCTTGTAAGTTGGTTAGAAACACATTCAGCTTGTCAACAGGAACCATCGAAACAGTGCAACCTCCCCATCCAGCTCCTGTCAGACGAGATCCAATAGCACCAGATTTCCTAAAAGCAAATAATGTTCGTTTAGATTTTTTGTTTGAGAAAAAAGGAGTGTTTCAAAGTTGCATATGTATGAGGAAGTTTTCTAATACGTAGGGAAAAGTTGCTCACATACGAAGATCCATAAACATATTACCTGATTATGACATTACTTGCTTTAAAATTGGTGAGTATTAACCATTCTTTCAAAAACAAGTGAATCTATATATACAGTACAGACCAAAAGTTTGGACACACCTTCTCATTCAAAGAGTTTTCTTTATTTTCATGACTATGAAAATTGTAGATTCACACTGAAGGCATCAAAACTATGAATTAACACATGTAGAATTATATACATAACAAAAAAGTGTGAAACAACTGAAAATATGTCATATTCTAAGTTCTTCAAAGTAGCCACCTATTGCTTTGATTACTGCTTTGTACACTCTTGGCATTCTCTTGATGAGCTTCAAGAGGTAGTCACCTGAAATGGTCTTCCAAAAGTCCTGAAGGAGTTTCCAGAGATGCTTAGCACTTTTTGGCCCTTTTGCCTTCACACTGCGGTCCAGCTCACCCCGAACCATCTCGATTGGGTTCAGGTCTGGTGACTGTGGAGGCCAGGTCATCTGGCGCAGCACCCCATCACTCTCCTTCATGGTCAAATAGCCCTTACACAGCCTGGAGGTGTGTTTGGGGTCATTGTCCTGTTGAAAAATAAATGATGGTCCAACTAAACGCATCAGCTGTGTATCCACCGGACTTCTCCACAACGCAACTGATGGCCCCAACCCCATTTATAAGGCAAGAAATCCCACTTATTAAACCTGACAGGGCACACCTATGAAGTTAAAACCATTTCAGGTGACTACCTCTTGAAGCTCATCAAGAGAATGCCAAGAGTGTGCAAAGCAGTAATCAAAGCAAAAGGTGGCTACTTTGAAGAACCTAGAATATGACATATTTTCAGTTGTTTCACACTTTTTTGTTATGTATATAATTCCACATGTGTTAATTCATAGTTTTGATGCCTTCAGTGTGAATCTACAATTTTCATAGTCATGAAAATAAAGAAAACTCTTTGAATGAGAAGGTGTGTCCAAATATATATATACACACACACACACACACACACACACACACAGTGCCTTTCAAAAGTATTCACCCCCTTGGCTTTTTTGTATTTTGGTGCCTCACAACCTGGAATTAACATGGATTGTTTGAGGATTTGTGTTGAGGGAAGTGTCATATTTAAATATATATGTATATATGCCATGACATATATACATATATATTAGCCCTTGTCTATGGGCTCCTCCAGGTGAGATCTGTGGATATGCACAGAGATGTATATAGGCCCCTTGGCGACATGCATCTCTGTATATGTATTAATGATAGATATATGCCCCGTTGATAGATAGGTGCCCCCTTGATAGATAGGTGCCCCCTGATAATATATATGCCCCCATATGTAATGTCCGTTCATATATGCTTATGGATGTGCCCCAAGCATCTATAAGCATATATGGCCAGAATCATGCCGCTTGCTGGAGGGGTGGAGGAGACCGACAGTTGGACAATCATGTCCAGCGTCGGCCTCTACAAAGGACAGAGGATCAATAAGATCCTCTGCCCTTTGTCACCATCTCCGGCCGCGCTGGAGATGATGCTCCTAACAGAGACATGGGAACAAAGAGTTCCCATGCCCCTGTGAGTGGCTGACCTCCGGCGCTGTAATTACAGCGCCGGAGGTAAGCATCCGCTTCACAGGCGGGAGGATCAAAGGAGCTTGTGAACAGCAATCTTTAAGTCTGAACACAGATTTTCTATTGGATTGAGATCTGGGCTTTGACTAGGCCATTCCAACACATTTACATGTTTCCCCTTAAAGAGGACCTTTCATCTGGCAAAACATTGTGAACTAAGTGTCATGATATGTACAGTGGCGCCCATGGATCTCACTGCACTTACTATTATCCCTGGGCGCCACTCCGTTCTCCTGCTATGCCTTCAGGTATGTTCGGTCACTGGGTTATAGTAGGTGGAGACTTAGGGGACTTGGTTATAGTAGGAGGAGACTTCCCTTGTTTTTCTTGGCGTCTCCTTCTCCCAGGCTGTAGCGCTGGCCAATCGCAGCGCAGAGCTCACAGCCTGGGAGTTTTTTACTCCCAGGCTGTGAGCTCTGCGCTGCGATTGGCCAGCGCTACAGCCTGGGAGAAGAAGACGCCCAGGAGCACAAGGGCAGTCTCCTCCTACTATAACCAAGTGACTGAACATACCGGAGGGCATAGCAGGAGAATGCTGTACAGATCCCAATGTTTTGCCAAATGAAAGGTCCTTTGTAAACCACTCAAGTGTTGCTTTAGCAGTGTGTTTGGGATCATTGTCCTGCTGGAAGGTGAACCTCCATCCTAGCCTCAAATCACACAGAGCGGTACAGGTTTTGTTGAAGAATAGCCATGTATTTAGCACCAACCATCTTTGCCTCAACTCTGACCAGTTTCCCAGTCCCGGCTGCTGAAAAACAACCCCACAGCATGATGCTGCCACCACCATGTTTCACTGTGGGGATGGTATTCTTTGGGTGATGTGATATGTAAGGCTTTCTCCAGATATAGCGTATTTTTTGATGACTGAAAAGATCAATTTTAGTCTCATCAGACCAGAGCACCTTCCTCCATACATTTTGGTAGTCTCCTACATGCCTTTCTGCAAACTCACAATGTGCCTTTTTGTTGATAGCTGAAAGTAATGGCTTTCTTCTGGCCACTCTGCCATAAAGCCCAACTCTATGGAGCATATGGCTTATTGTCGTCCTATGTACAGATACTGCAGTCTCTGCTGTGGAACTCTGCAGCTCCTCCAGGGTTACCTTAAGTCTCTGTGCTGCCTCTCTGATTAATGCCCTCCTTGCCCGTTCCACGAGTTTTGGTGGGCAGCCCTCTTCACTAAATTTACATTAGACCCACTCACACGTGTTGAGACTTCTATATTTTGTTATTTTGTTGGGCGGCCGTCTCTTAGCAGGTTTGCTGTTGTGCCATGTTCTTTCCATTTGGTTATGATAGATTTGATGGTGCTCCTGGGCATCTTCAAAGATTTTGATATTTTTTTATAACCTATCCCTGACTTGTACTTCTCAAGAACATTGTCCCTTGTTTGGAGAGTTCCTTGGTCTTCATGGCAGTGTTTTGTTAATGATGTCTCTTGCTTGGGTATTGCAGCCTTTGAAGCCTTTTAAAAAAAGGTGTGTATATGTAATGACAGATCATGTGACACTTAGATTGCACACAGGCGGACATCATTTCAGTAATTATGTGACTTCTGAAGGTAATTGGTTGCATTAGAGCGTTTTATGGTCTTCCTAACAAAAGGGGTGAATACATAAGCACATGCCAATTTTCTTTTTTCTATTTTTAAACAATAGTTTTATTCATATATTTTTCTTATCTCACTTCACTAACTTAGACTATTGTGTCCTGATCCATCACATAAAATTCAGATTAAAAAAAATTGAACTTAAGGCTGTAACGTAACAAAATACGAAAAAAAGTCAAGGGGGGTGAATACTTTTGCAAGGCACTGTGTATATATAGATATAGCAATTTTTTTCAACTAACTGGTGTTTTTAGAAACTGCTAATTAAAATTGACAGTGCTTATACCTGCTAACACATAAATACTTCCTTGATAGAAGTGCCCTCAAGAAATTTATAAAAGTAAATCATTGTATGTCACTTGTAGGTTTTCCACTGGGACTCAACTACAGATCCCAGCAACCATTAGATGTCAGATAGACCTGGAGTAGTTTGCAAACCACGGAGGAAGATACTATGGTTGCCTAATTCTGAACTAGAACATCCAATATATTTCATGACAAAGTCTTAAATGTCAAAGTAAATCACTTTGGCATTTTCAGACCTCCAAAAGTACAAGTATTACGTTTGAGAAGTCCCAGAAGACACAGGAGGCTGTTACGGCTTTCTCATAAAATAAAGATACACCACAAAGATTATGCTAAAAACAACCTAGGCCAAAAGGGAGAATTTACAAAAGCTGGCTTCACAATTATTTATATAAAATGTCATTTACTGAAAGTAATAGACAAAACAGGAACTCTTCATATCACATCTTGAAAATCAAATTAATACAAAGCATCTCAAAAAGGTAAACCCTGCAGTTTACTAATATATATCCGCACTGACTAAAATGGGTTCTTATAAGGGATGCTTGATAAAGAGGTCACAGGTTCTAAATGTACCTCCCCAGTGACCAGCTGATTGCAGAGGGTTTAGTTGCTTGAACCCCTAGCGATCACTTGCAATGTTTATATTATTACACTATCAATTTAGTAATATAGAGTCAGCAAAACTGCTGACAGTGAATGCTATTCAGCTGTATGCACTATAGCTGGTACTATGTATATAGTACTACTAGTACTATAGCTGGCAGTTACAAAATCTTTTTTGTACTATACTACTGTAGCTACCATGCTTAATGTGTAGACAAACATTATCCAGACTAAACCCAGCCCCCTCCTTCTTAACTTCCTTACGAACACTAGCATGAGAGGAAGAGGGGTAAGGGGGAAGAAGACATGGCTGTAGCTTCAAAGAACAATGCAATGCTTTTCTATATATTTTTTTCCCAATGCAATAGCGATATCCTTTGAAGACAACAAATAAGGAGGTTATGATAGGATTTTTTATTTATTTATTTTGATTCTGGGTTTAGTGTCCCTATAACCCTTTAACCCCTTCAGGACCCTGACATTTTTCACCTTAAAGGGCTTCTGTCACCCCGCTAAACTCTTTTTTTTGGGGTACTTATAATCCCTATCCTGCGATATAGCTATACATTATGTTATTAATCATTTTCGTTCTGTAGATATGTCAAAAAACGCACTTTTATAATATGCTAATTACCTGTCTACCAGCAAGTAGGGCGGCTACTTGCTGGTAGCAGCCGCAAAAAAACGCCCCATCCTCCTGTTGATTGACAGGGCCAGCCGCGATCTCCTCCTCCAGCTGGCCCTGTCAGCATTTCAAAAATCGCACGCCTGTGTTGATTCGGCGCAGGCGCTCTGAGATAAGGAGGCTCGCCTCCTCAGCACTCCCTCAGTGCGCCTGCGCCGATTCCATCTTCTCTTGCGGTGACGTCATCAGCGCAGGCGCACTGAGGGAGGAGGGGGCGGTTTTTTGCGGCTGCTACCAGCAAGTAGACGCCCAACTTGCTGGTAGACAGGTAATTAGCATATTATAAAAGTACGTTTTTTTACATATCTACAGAACGAAAATGATTAATAACATAATGTATAGTTATATCGCAGGATAGGGATTATAAGTACCCAAAAAAAAAAAAAAAAAAAAAGAGTTTAGTGGGGTGACAGAAGCCCTTTAAGGACCAGGCCATTCTTTGCAAATCTGACGTGTCACTTTATGTGGTGATAACTTCAAAACTGTTTTACTTATCCAAGCCATTCTGAGAATGTCTTCTCGTCACATATTGTACTTCATGACAGTGGTAAGTTTGAGTCAAAATACGTCTTTTTTTTTTTTTTTTTAAGTACCAAATTTACCAAAAATTTTGAAAAATTCATAATAATCTCTTCTTTAAAACAGATAGTGATACCACCTAAAATGATTATTACTTTACATTTCCCATATGTCTACTTCATGTTTGGATCATTTTGTAAGGGCTCATGCACACGACCGTGTGCTGGCCGAACTCATGCTGCGGACAGCAAATTGCTATCCGCAATGCACGGGCACTGACCATGGGGCAGCCACATGCGGATCGCGGACCCATTCACTTGAATAGGGTCCACGATCTACATCCAACGGTCCGCACCGCAGTGCTTCCGTGGGCTTCCAATCCGTGCCTCCTGTCTGCATCTCCTGGATTGCGGACCCATTCAAGTGAATAGGTCCGCGATCCGGGATGCACACGGCCAGTGCCTGTGTATTGCGGACCCACCGTATGAAGGCCGCAATATGGCCACAGACTGGATAAAGCCGTGTGCATGAGCCCCAAATTACTTTTTTTGGGGGGACGTTAGAAGGCTTAGAAGCAAATCTTGAAATTTTTCTGAAAATTTCCAAAACCCACTTTTTTTC